>NC_056737.1:1012923077-1012958077 GCF_019279795.1 Protopterus annectens
TTAACTCACATTCCCTTATCACACATTACTATGTACCTGCTGTTCTATTACTGCCTGTTAATAATGTAACTCACATTCCCTTATCACACATTACTATGTACCTGCTGTTCCATCAGTGCCTGTTAATAATGTAACTCACATTCCCTTATCACACATTACTATGTACCTGCTGTTCTATTACTGCCTGTTAATAATGTAACTCACATTCCCTTATCACACATTACTATGTACCTGCTGTTCCACTAGTGCCTGTTAATAATGTAACTCACATTCCCTTATCACACATTACTATGTACCTGCTGTTCTATTACTGCCTGTTAATAATGTAACTCACATTCCCTTATCACACATTACTATGTACCTGCTGTTCTATTACTGCCTGTTAATAATGTAACTCACATTCCCTTATCACACATTACTATGTACCTGCTGTTCCATTACTGCCTGTTAATAATGTAACTCACATTCCCTTATCACACATTACTATGTACCTGCTGTTCCATCAGTGCCTGTTAATAATGTAACTCACATTCCCTTATCACACATTACTATGTACCTGCTGTTCCATCAGTGCCTGTTAATAATGTAACTCACATTCCCTTATCACACATTACTATGTACCTGCTGTTCCATTACTGCCTGTTAATAATGTAACTCACATTCCCTTATCACACATTACTATGTACCTGCTGTTCCACTAGTGCCTGTTAATAATGTAACTCACATTCCCTTATCACACATTACTATGTACCTGCTGTTCCATTACTGCCTGTTAATAATGTAACTCACATTCCCTTATCACACATTACTATGTACCTGCTGTTCCACTAGTGCCTGTTAATAATGTAACTCACATTCCCTTATCACACATTACTATGTACCTGCTGTTCCACTAGTGCCTGTTAATAATGTAACTCACATTCCCTTATCACACATTACTATGTACCTGCTGTTCTATTACTGCCTGTTAATAATGTAACTCACATTCCCTTATCACACATTACTATGTACCTGCTGTTCCATCAGTGCCTGTTAATAATGTAACTCACATTCCCTTATCACACATTACTATGTACCTGCTGTTCCATCAGTGCCTGTTAATAATGTAACTCACATTCCCTTATCACACATTACTATGTACCTGCTGTTCCATTACTGCCTGTTAATAATGTAACTCACATTCCCTTATCACACATTACTATGTACCTGCTGTTCCATTACTGCCTGTTAATAATGTAACTCACATTCCCTTATCACACATTACTATGTACCTGCTGTTCCACTAGTGCCTGTTAATAATGTAACTCACATTCCCTTATCACACATTACTATGTACCTGCTGTTCTATTACTGCCTGTTAATAATGTAACTCACATTCCCTTATCACACATTACTATGTACCTGCTGTTCCATTACTGCCTGTTAATAATGTAACTCACATTCCCTTATCACACATTACTATGTACCTGCTGTTCCATCAGTGCCTGTTAATAATGTAACTCACATTCCCTTATCACACATTACTATGTACCTGCTGTTCCATTACTGCCTGTTAATAATGTAACTCACATTCCCTTATCACACATTACTATGTACCTGCTGTTCCACTAGTGCCTGTTAATAATGTAACTCACATTCCCTTATCACACATTACTATGTACCTGCTGTTCCATTACTGCCTGTTAATAATGTAACTCACATTCCCTTATCACACATTACTATGTACCTGCTGTTCCATTACTGCCTGTTAATAATGTAACTCACATTCCCTTATCACACATTACTATGTACCTGCTGTTCCACTAGTGCCTGTTAATAATGTAACTCACATTCCCTTATCACACATTACTATGTACCTGCTGTTCTATTACTGACTGTTAATAATGTAACTCACATTCCCTTATCACACATTACTATGTACCTGCTGTTCCATTACTGCCTGTTAATAATGTAACTCACATTCCCTTATCACACATTACTATGTACCTGCTGTTCCACTAGTGCCTGTTAATAATGTAACTCACATTCCCTTATCACACATTACTATGTACCTGCTGTTCCACTAGTGCCTGTTAATAATGTAACTCACATTCCCTTATCACACATTACTATGTACCTGCTGTTCTATTACTGACTGTTAATAATGTAACTCACATTCCCTTATCACACATTACTATGTACCTGCTGTTCCATTACTGCCTGTTAATAATGTAACTCACATTCCCTTATCACACATTACTATGTACCTGCTGTTCCACTAGTGCCTGTTAATAATGTAACTCACATTCCCTTATCACACATTACTATGTACCTGCTGTTCCATTACTGCCTGTTAATAATGTAACTCACATTCCCTTATCACACATTACTATGTACCTGCTGTTCTATTACTGCCTGTTAATAATGTAACTCACATTCCCTTATCACACATTACTATGTACCTGCTGTTCCATCAGTGCCTGTTAATAATGTAACTCACATTCCCTTATCACACATTACTATGTACCTGCTGTTCCATCAGTGCCTGTTAATAATGTAACTCACATTCCCTTATCACACATTACTATGTACCTGCTGTTCCATTACTGACTGTTAATAATGTAACTCACATTCCCTTATCACACATTACTATGTACCTGCTGTTCCACTAGTGCCTGTTAATAATGTAACTCACATTCCCTTATCACACATTACTATGTACCTGCTGTTCCATTACTGCCTGTTAATAATGTAACTCACATTCCCTTATCACACATTACTATGTACCTGCTGTTCCACTAGTGCCTGTTAATAATGTAACTCACATTCCCTTATCACACATTACTATGTACCTGCTGTTCCATCAGTGCCTGTTAATAATGTAACTCACATTCCCTTATCACACATTACTATGTACCTGCTGTTCTATTACTGCCTGTTAATAATGTAACTCACATTCCCTTATCACACATTACTATGTACCTGCTGTTCCATCAGTGCCTGTTAATAATGTAACTCACATTCCCTTATCACACATTACTATGTACCTGCTGTTCCATTACTGCCTGTTAATAATGTAACTCACATTCCCTTATCACACATTACTATGTACCTGCTGTTCCATTACTGCCTGTTAATAATGTAACTCACATTCCCTTATCACACATTACTATGTACCTGCTGTTCCACTAGTGCCTGTTAATAATGTAACTCACATTCCCTTATCACACATTACTATGTACCTGCTGTTCCATCAGTGCCTGTTAATAATGTAACTCACATTCCCTTATCACACATTACTATGTACCTGCTGTTCTATTACTGCCTGTTAATAATGTAACTCACATTCCCTTATCACACATTACTATGTACCTGCTGTTCTATTACTGCCTGTTAATAATGTAACTCACATTCCCTTATCACACATTACTATGTACCTGCTGTTCCATTACTGCCTGTTAATAATGTAACTCACATTCCCTTATCACACATTACTATGTACCTGCTGTTCCATCAGTGCCTGTTAATAATGTAACTCACATTCCCTTATCACACATTACTATGTACCTGCTGTTCTATTACTGACTGTTAATAATGTAACTCACATTACTTATCACACATTACTATGTACCTGCTGTTCCATCAGTGCCTGTTAATAATGTAACTCACATTCCCTTATCACACATTACTATGTACCTGCTGTTCCACTAGTGCCTGTTAATAATGTAACTCACATTCCCTTATCACACATTACTATGTACCTGCTGTTCCATTACTGCCTGTTAATAATGTAACTCACATTCCCTTATCACACATTACTATGTACCTGCTGTTCCACTAGTGCCTGTTAATAATGTAACTCACATTCCCTTATCACACATTACTATGTACCTGCTGTTCTATTACTGCCTGTTAATAATGTAACTCACATTCCCTTATCACACATTACTATGTACCTGCTGTTCCATCAGTGCCTGTTAATAATGTAACTCACATTCCCTTATCACACATTACTATGTACCTGCTGTTCCATTACTGCCTGTTAATAATGTAACTCACATTCCCTTATCACACATTACTATGTACCTGCTGTTCCATCAGTGCCTGTTAATAATGTAACTCACATTCCCTTATCACACATTACTATGTACCTGCTGTTCCATTACTGACTGTTAATAATGTAACTCACATTCCCTTATCACACATTACTATGTACCTGCTGTTCTATTACTGCCTGTTAATAATGTAACTCACATTCCCTTATCACACATTACTATGTACCTGCTGTTCCACTAGTGCCTGTTAATAATGTAACTCACATTCCCTTATCACACATTACTATGTACCTGCTGTTCCATCAGTGCCTGTTAATAATGTAACTCACATTCCCTTATCACACATTACTATGTACCTGCTGTTCCATTACTGCCTGTTAATAATGTAACTCACATTCCCTTATCACACATTACTATGTACCTGCTGTTCCACTAGTGCCTGTTAATAATGTAACTCACATTCCCTTATCACACATTACTATGTACCTGCTGTTCCATTACTGCCTGTTAATAATGTAACTCACATTCCCTTATCACACATTACTATGTACCTGCTGTTCCACTAGTGCCTGTTAATAATGTAACTCACATTCCCTTATCACACATTACTATGTACCTGCTGTTCTATTACTGCCTGTTAATAATGTAACTCACATTCCCTTATCACACATTACTATGTACCTGCTGTTCCATTACTGCCTGTTAATAATGTAACTCACATTCCCTTATCACACATTACTATGTACCTGCTGTTCCATTACTGCCTGTTAATAATGTAACTCACATTCCCTTATCACACATTACTATGTACCTGCTGTTCCATTACTGCCTGTTAATAATGTAACTCACATTCCCTTATCACACATTACTATGTACCTGCTGTTCCATCAGTGCCTGTTAATAATGTAACTCACATTCCCTTATCACACATTACTATGTACCTGCTGTTCCACTAGTGCCTGTTAATAATGTAACTCACATTCCCTTATCACACATTACTATGTACCTGCTGTTCCATTACTGCCTGTTAATAATGTAACTCACATTCCCTTATCACACATTACTATGTACCTGCTGTTCCATTACTGCCTGTTAATAATGTAACTCACATTCCCTTATCACACATTACTATGTACCTGCTGTTCCATCAGTGCCTGTTAATAATGTAACTCACATTCCCTTATCACACATTACTATGTACCTGCTGTTCCATCAGTGCCTGTTAATAATGTAACTCACATTCCCTTATCACACATTACTATGTACCTGCTGTTCTATTACTGCCTGTTAATAATGTAACTCACATTCCCTTATCACACATTACTATGTACCTGCTGTTCCACTAGTGCCTGTTAATAATGTAACTCACATTCCCTTATCACACATTACTATGTACCTGCTGTTCCATTACTGCCTGTTAATAATGTAACTCACATTCCCTTATCACACATTACTATGTACCTGCTGTTCCACTAGTGCCTGTTAATAATGTAACTCACATTCCCTTATCACACATTACTATGTACCTGCTGTTCCATTACTGCCTGTTAATAATGTAACTCACATTCCCTTATCACACATTACTATGTACCTGCTGTTCCACTAGTGCCTGTTAATAATGTAACTCACATTCCCTTATCACACATTACTATGTACCTGCTGTTCTATTACTGCCTGTTAATAATGTAACTCACATTCCCTTATCACACATTACTATGTACCTGCTGTTCCATCAGTGCCTGTTAATAATGTAACTCACATTCCCTTATCACACATTACTATGTACCTGCTGTTCCATTACTGCCTGTTAATAATGTAACTCACATTCCCTTATCACACATTACTATGTACCTGCTGTTCCATTACTGACTGTTAATAATGTAACTCACATTCCCTTATCACACATTACTATGTACCTGCTGTTCCACTAGTGCCTGTTAATAATGTAACTCACATTCCCTTATCACACATTACTATGTACCTGCTGTTCCATTACTGCCTGTTAATAATGTAACTCACATTCCCTTATCACACATTACTATGTACCTGCTGTTCCATTACTGCCTGTTAATAATGTAACTCACATTCCCTTATCACACATTACTATGTACCTGCTGTTCCATCAGTGCCTGTTAATAATGTAACTCACATTCCCTTATCACACATTACTATGTACCTGCTGTTCCATTACTGCCTGTTAATAATGTAACTCACATTCCCTTATCACACATTACTATGTACCTGCTGTTCCATCAGTGCCTGTTAATAATGTAACTCACATTCCCTTATCACACATTACTATGTACCTGCTGTTCCATTACTGCCTGTTAATAATGTAACTCACATTCCCTTATCACACATTACTATGTACCTGCTGTTCCACTAGTGCCTGTTAATAATGTAACTCACATTCCCTTATCACACATTACTATGTACCTGCTGTTCTATTACTGCCTGTTAATAATGTAACTCACATTCCCTTATCACACATTACTATGTACCTGCTGTTCCATTACTGCCTGTTAATAATGTAACTCACATTCCCTTATCACACATTACTATGTACCTGCTGTTCCACTAGTGCCTGTTAATAATGTAACTCACATTCCCTTATCACACATTACTATGTACCTGCTGTTCCATCAGTGCCTGTTAATAATGTAACTCACATTCCCTTATCACACATTACTATGTACCTGCTGTTCCATCAGTGCCTGTTAATAATGTAACTCACATTCCCTTATCACACATTACTATGTACCTGCTGTTCCATCAGTGCCTGTTAATAATGTAACTCACATTCCCTTATCACACATTACTATGTACCTGCTGTTCCATCAGTGCCTGTTAATAATGTAACTCACATTCCCTTATCACACATTACTATGTACCTGCTGTTCCATTACTGCCTGTTAATAATGTAACTCACATTCCCTTATCACACATTACTATGTACCTGCTGTTCCACTAGTGCCTGTTAATAATGTAACTCACATTCCCTTATCACACATTACTATGTACCTGCTGTTCCATTACTGCCTGTTAATAATGTAACTCACATTCCCTTATCACACATTACTATGTACCTGCTGTTCTATTACTGCCTGTTAATAATGTAACTCACATTCCCTTATCACACATTACTATGTACCTGCTGTTCCATCAGTGCCTGTTAATAATGTAACTCACATTCCCTTATCACACATTACTATGTACCTGCTGTTCCATTACTGCCTGTTAATAATGTAACTCACATTCCCTTATCACACATTACTATGTACCTGCTGTTCCATTACTGCCTGTTAATAATGTAACTCACATTCCCTTATCACACATTACTATGTACCTGCTGTTCCACTAGTGCCTGTTAATAATGTAACTCACATTCCCTTATCACACATTACTATGTACCTGCTGTTCCATCAGTGCCTGTTAATAATGTAACTCACATTCCCTTATCACACATTACTATGTACCTGCTGTTCCATTACTGCCTGTTAATAATGTAACTCACATTCCCTTATCACACATTACTATGTACCTGCTGTTCCATTACTGCCTGTTAATAATGTAACTCACATTCCCTTATCACACATTACTATGTACCTGCTGTTCCACTAGTGCCTGTTAATAATGTAACTCACATTCCCTTATCACACATTACTATGTACCTGCTGTTCTATTACTGCCTGTTAATAATGTAACTCACATTCCCTTATCACACATTACTATGTACCTGCTGTTCCATTACTGCCTGTTAATAATGTAACTCACATTCCCTTATCACACATTACTATGTACCTGCTGTTCCATTACTGCCTGTTAATAATGTAACTCACATTCCCTTATCACACATTACTATGTACCTGCTGTTCCATTACTGCCTGTTAATAATGTAACTCACATTCCCTTATCACACATTACTATGTACCTGCTGTTCCACTAGTGCCTGTTAATAATGTAACTCACATTCCCTTATCACACATTACTATGTACCTGCTGTTCCATTACTGCCTGTTAATAATGTAACTCACATTCCCTTATCACACATTACTATGTACCTGCTGTTCCATTACTGCCTGTTAATAATGTAACTCACATTCCCTTATCACACATTACTATGTACCTGCTGTTCTATTACTGCCTGTTAATAATGTAACTCACATTCCCTTATCACACATTACTATGTACCTGCTGTTCCATCAGTGCCTGTTAATAATGTAACTCACATTCCCTTATCACACATTACTATGTACCTGCTGTTCCATTACTGCCTGTTAATAATGTAACTCACATTCCCTTATCACACATTACTATGTACCTGCTGTTCCATTACTGCCTGTTAATAATGTAACTCACATTCCCTTATCACACATTACTATGTACCTGCTGTTCCACTAGTGCCTGTTAATAATGTAACTCACATTCCCTTATCACACATTACTATGTACCTGCTGTTCCATTACTGCCTGTTAATAATGTAACTCACATTCCCTTATCACACATTACTATGTACCTGCTGTTCCATTACTGCCTGTTAATAATGTAACTCACATTCCCTTATCACACATTACTATGTACCTGCTGTTCCATTACTGCCTGTTAATAATGTAACTCACATTCCCTTATCACACATTACTATGTACCTGCTGTTCCATTACTGCCTGTTAATAATGTAACTCACATTCCCTTATCACACATTACTATGTACCTGCTGTTCCATTACTGACTGTTAATAATGTAACTCACATTCCCTTATCACACATTACTATGTACCTGCTGTTCCACTAGTGCCTGTTAATAATGTAACTCACATTCCCTTATCACACATTACTATGTACCTGCTGTTCCATCAGTGCCTGTTAATAATGTAACTCACATTCCCTTATCACACATTACTATGTACCTGCTGTTCCATTACTGCCTGTTAATAATGTAACTCACATTCCCTTATCACACATTACTATGTACCTGCTGTTCCATTACTGCCTGTTAATAATGTAACTCACATTCCCTTATCACACATTACTATGTACCTGCTGTTCCATTACTGACTGTTAATAATGTAACTCACATTCCCTTATCACACATTACTATGTACCTGCTGTTCCACTAGTGCCTGTTAATAATGTAACTCACATTCCCTTATCACACATTACTATGTACCTGCTGTTCCATCAGTGCCTGTTAATAATGTAACTCACATTCCCTTATCACACATTACTATGTACCTGCTGTTCCATTACTGCCTGTTAATAATGTAACTCACATTCCCTTATCACACATTACTATGTACCTGCTGTTCCACTAGTGCCTGTTAATAATGTAACTCACATTCCCTTATCACACATTACTATGTACCTGCTGTTCCATTACTGCCTGTTAATAATGTAACTCACATTCCCTTATCACACATTACTATGTACCTGCTGTTCCATCAGTGCCTGTTAATAATGTAACTCACATTCCCTTATCACACATTACTATGTACCTGCTGTTCCACTAGTGCCTGTTAATAATGTAACTCACATTCCCTTATCACACATTACTATGTACCTGCTGTTCCATCAGTGCCTGTTAATAATGTAACTCACATTCCCTTATCACACATTACTATGTACCTGCTGTTCCATCAGTGCCTGTTAATAATGTAACTCACATTCCCTTATCACACATTACTATGTACCTGCTGTTCCACTAGTGCCTGTTAATAATGTAACTCACATTCCCTTATCACACATTACTATGTACCTGCTGTTCCATTACTGACTGTTAATAATGTAACTCACATTCCCTTATCACACATTACTATGTACCTGCTGTTCCATCAGTGCCTGTTAATAATGTAACTCACATTCCCTTATCACACATTACTATGTACCTGCTGTTCCATCAGTGCCTGTTAATAATGTAACTCACATTCCCTTATCACACATTACTATGTACCTGCTGTTCCATCAGTGCCTGTTAATAATGTAACTCACATTCCCTTATCACACATTACTATGTACCTGCTGTTCCACTAGTGCCTGTTAATAATGTAACTCACATTCCCTTATCACACATTACTATGTACCTGCTGTTCCATTACTGCCTGTTAATAATGTAACTCACATTCCCTTATCACACATTACTATGTACCTGCTGTTCCACTAGTGCCTGTTAATAATGTAACTCACATTCCCTTATCACACATTACTATGTACCTGCTGTTCCACTAGTGCCTGTTAATAATGTAACTCACATTCCCTTATCACACATTACTATGTACCTGCTGTTCCATTACTGCCTGTTAATAATGTAACTCACATTCCCTTATCACACATTACTATGTACCTGCTGTTCCACTAGTGCCTGTTAATAATGTAACTCACATTCCCTTATCACACATTACTATGTACCTGCTGTTCTATTACTGCCTGTTAATAATGTAACTCACATTCCCTTATCACACATTACTATGTACCTGCTGTTCCACTAGTGCCTGTTAATAATGTAACTCACATTCCCTTATCACACATTACTATGTACCTGCTGTTCCATTACTGCCTGTTAATAATGTAACTCACATTCCCTTATCACACATTACTATGTACCTGCTGTTCCATCAGTGCCTGTTAATAATGTAACTCACATTCCCTTATCACACATTACTATGTACCTGCTGTTCTATTACTGCCTGTTAATAATGTAACTCACATTCCCTTATCACACATTACTATGTACCTGCTGTTCCATCAGTGCCTGTTAATAATGTAACTCACATTCCCTTATCACACATTACTATGTACCTGCTGTTCTATTACTGACTGTTAATAATGTAACTCACATTCCCTTATCACACATTACTATGTACCTGCTGTTCCATTACTGACTGTTAATAATGTAACTCACATTCCCTTATCACACATTACTATGTACCTGCTGTTCCACTAGTGCCTGTTAATAATGTAACTCACATTCCCTTATCACACATTACTATGTACCTGCTGTTCCACTAGTGCCTGTTAATAATGTAACTCACATTCCCTTATCACACATTACTATGTACCTGCTGTTCCATTACTGCCTGTTAATAATGTAACTCACATTCCCTTATCACACATTACTATGTACCTGCTGTTCCACTAGTGCCTGTTAATAATGTAACTCACATTCCCTTATCACACATTACTATGTACCTGCTGTTCCATTACTGACTGTTAATAATGTAACTCACATTCCCTTATCACACATTACTATGTACCTGCTGTTCCATTACTGACTGTTAATAATGTAACTCACATTCCCTTATCACACATTACTATGTACCTGCTGTTCCACTAGTGCCTGTTAATAATGTAACTCACATTCCCTTATCACACATTACTATGTACCTGCTGTTCCATTACTGCCTGTTAATAATGTAACTCACATTCCCTTATCACACATTACTATGTACCTGCTGTTCCATCAGTGCCTGTTAATAATGTAACTCACATTCCCTTATCACACATTACTATGTACCTGTTGTTCCACTAGTGCCTGTTAATAATGTAACTCACATTCCCTTATCACACATTACTATGTACCTGCTGTTCCATTACTGCCTGTTAATAATGTAACTCACATTCCCTTATCACACATTACTATGTACCTGCTGTTCCATTACTGCCTGTTAATAATGTAACTCACATTCCCTTATCACACATTACTATGTACCTGCTGTTCCATTACTGCCTGTTAATAATGTAACTCACATTCCCTTATCACACATTACTATGTACCTGCTGTTCCACTAGTGCCTGTTAATAATGTAACTCACATTCCCTTATCACACATTACTATGTACCTGCTGTTCCACTAGTGCCTGTTAATAATGTAACTCACATTCCCTTATCACACATTACTATGTACCTGCTGTTCCACTAGTGCCTGTTAATAATGTAACTCACATTCCCTTATCACACATTACTATGTACCTGCTGTTCTATTACTGCCTGTTAATAATGTAACTCACATTCCCTTATCACACATTACTATGTACCTGCTGTTCTATTACTGACTGTTAATAATGTAACTCACATTCCCTTATCACACATTACTATGTACCTGCTGTTCCATTACTGCCTGTTAATAATGTAACTCACATTCCCTTATCACACATTACTATGTACCTGCTGTTCCATTACTGCCTGTTAATAATGTAACTCACATTCCCTTATCACACATTACTATGTACCTGCTGTTCCATTACTGCCTGTTAATAATGTAACTCACATTCCCTTATCACACATTACTATGTACCTGCTGTTCCACTAGTGCCTGTTAATAATGTAACTCACATTCCCTTATCACACATTACTATGTACCTGCTGTTCCATTACTGCCTGTTAATAATGTAACTCACATTCCCTTATCACACATTACTATGTACCTGCTGTTCCATTACTGCCTGTTAATAATGTAACTCACATTCCCTTATCACACATTACTATGTACCTGCTGTTCCATCAGTGCCTGTTAATAATGTAACTCACATTCCCTTATCACACATTACTATGTACCTGCTGTTCCATCAGTGCCTGTTAATAATGTAACTCACATTCCCTTATCACACATTACTATGTACCTGCTGTTCCATTACTGCCTGTTAATAATGTAACTCACATTCCCTTATCACACATTACTATGTACCTGCTGTTCCACTAGTGCCTGTTAATAATGTAACTCACATTCCCTTATCACACATTACTATGTACCTGCTGTTCCACTAGTGCCTGTTAATAATGTAACTCACATTCCCTTATCACACATTACTATGTACCTGCTGTTCCATCAGTGCCTGTTAATAATGTAACTCACATTCCCTTATCACACATTACTATGTACCTGCTGTTCCATCAGTGCCTGTTAATAATGTAACTCACATTCCCTTATCACACATTACTATGTACCTGCTGTTCCACTAGTGCCTGTTAATAATGTAACTCACATTCCCTTATCACACATTACTATGTACCTGCTGTTCCATCAGTGCCTGTTAATAATGTAACTCACATTCCCTTATCACACATTACTATGTACCTGCTGTTCTATTACTGCCTGTTAATAATGTAACTCACATTCCCTTATCACACATTACTATGTACCTGCTGTTCTATTACTGACTGTTAATAATGTAACTCACATTCCCTTATCACACATTACTATGTACCTGCTGTTCCATTACTGACTGTTAATAATGTAACTCACATTCCCTTATCACACATTACTATGTACCTGCTGTTCCACTAGTGCCTGTTAATAATGTAACTCACATTCCCTTATCACACATTACTATGTACCTGCTGTTCTATTACTGACTGTTAATAATGTAACTCACATTCCCTTATCACACATTACTATGTACCTGCTGTTCCACTAGTGCCTGTTAATAATGTAACTCACATTCCCTTATCACACATTACTATGTACCTGCTGTTCCACTAGTGCCTGTTAATAATGTAACTCACATTCCCTTATCACACATTACTATGTACCTGCTGTTCCACTAGTGCCTGTTAATAATGTAACTCACATTCCCTTATCACACATTACTATGTACCTGCTGTTCTATTACTGCCTGTTAATAATGTAACTCACATTCCCTTATCACACATTACTATGTACCTGCTGTTCCACTAGTGCCTGTTAATAATGTAACTCACATTCCCTTATCACACATTACTATGTACCTGCTGTTCCACTAGTGCCTGTTAATAATGTAACTCACATTCCCTTATCACACATTACTATGTACCTGCTGTTCCACTAGTGCCTGTTAATAATGTAACTCACATTCCCTTATCACACATTACTATGTACCTGCTGTTCCACTAGTGCCTGTTAATAATGTAACTCACATTCCCTTATCACACATTACTATGTACCTGCTGTTCCACTAGTGCCTGTTAATAATGTAACTCACATTCCCTTATCACACATTACTATGTACCTGCTGTTCCACTAGTGCCTGTTAATAATGTAACTCACATTCCCTTATCACACATTACTATGTACCTGCTGTTCTATTACTGCCTGTTAATAATGTAACTCACATTCCCTTATCACACATTACTATGTACCTGCTGTTCCATTACTGCCTGTTAATAATGTAACTCACATTCCCTTATCACACATTACTATGTACCTGCTGTTCCACTAGTGCCTGTTAATAATGTAACTCACATTCCCTTATCACACATTACTATGTACCTGCTGTTCCACTAGTGCCTGTTAATAATGTAACTCACATTCCCTTATCACACATTACTATGTACCTGCTGTTCCACTAGTGCCTGTTAATAATGTAACTCACATTCCCTTATCACACATTACTATGTACCTGCTGTTCCACTAGTGCCTGTTAATAATGTAACTCACATTCCCTTATCACACATTACTATGTACCTGCTGTTCCACTAGTGCCTGTTAATAATGTAACTCACATTACTTATCACACATTACTATGTACCTGCTGTTCCACTAGTGCCTGTTAATAATGTAACTCACATTCCCTTATCACACATTACTATGTACCTGCTGTTTATTTTGTGCCTGTTAATAATGTAACTGGCATTCCCTTATCACACATTACTATGTACCTGCTGTTCCATCAGTGCCTGTTAATAATGTAACTCACATTCCCTTATCACACATTACTATGTACCTGCTGTTCCATTACTGCCTGTTAATAATGTAACTCACATTCCCTTATCACACATTACTATGTACCTGCTGTTCCATTAGTGCTTGTTACTAATGTAACTCACATTCCCTTATCACACATTACTATGTACCTGCTGTTCTATTACTGACTGTTAATAATGTAACTCACATTCCCTTATCACACATTACTATGTACCTGCTGTTCCATTAGTGCTTGTTACTAATGTAACTCACATTCCCTTATCACACATTACTATGTACATGCTGTTCTATTACTGACTGTTAATAATGTAACTCACATTCCCTTATCACACATTACTATGCACCTGTTGTTCCACTAGTGCCTGTTAATAATGTAACTCAGATTCCCTTATCACACATTACTATGTACCTGCTGTTCCACTAGTGCCTGTTAATAATGTAACTCACACTCCCTTATCACACATTACTATGTACCTGCTGTTCCTTTACTGACTGTTAATAATGTAACTCACATTCCCTTATCACACATTACTATGTACCTGCTGTTCCATTAGTGCCTGTTAATAATGTAACTGGCATTCCCTTATCACCTGTTACTAATATAATTGATGTCCTGTTACTCATCCACCCCCTTTTTCCCATTTTCTACATGTGGTTGGGGTATCATGTTAACTATCGCCATCTAACAGTTCAATGCCACGTTCTTGCCTTCTTCAACATTCATGCCTTCCTATCACAGATCTTTGCTGGATGCCCTCATTTCCTCTTAACTTCTTCCTGTCTGTCCTAAATCTTCCTCACTAGATCATCTTCTGCTTTTCTGCACATGTGCCCAAACCACCATATTTTGTTCTCTTTGATATTTTCTGCTATTGGAGCTACTTTGGCTTCTGCTCTGATGTCCTGATTATTTCATCTCTTTCACAGTTTGTATCATACCACTCTTCTCAGGCAGCTCATTTCTCTCACTTCTAGCTTCCTCATTTGCTCTATCTTTACTGCCCAGGTTTCTGCACCATACAATAGTACGTGTCACACTGGTGTTTTGTCCAGCTTATATTTCAACTTCTTTAGCATTCTGTCATGCACTACACCTGACAATCTATGCCATTTGGCTGCATCCCCTCTAATTCTAGCTTTGACCTCCTCATTCAGATGTCCTTTCTCCTCACCCAACTCTCCCAGATACTTGAAGCTGTTAACCTGTGTGCCACTGCCACCCCAGCTATATGGAATTTGTAAATAGTCATATGTCATTTTTGAATATTAATATGATTTATATGCTTGTCTTAGAAATGTAAGACAACTGTATGCTATGTGTATATTAAATTACTGGTGCAGAAGTGTCTGTTGAACAGGGTTTGTACAGTACTGAGCTTTAATGATGTGTCCACAGTGTACTCTATTGGAGAACAGAAATGTTAATAAACTATATACTTGTACAAATGTATGTTTTAATAGTAGAAGCTGGAACATATAGAGTTAACTTGCAAAACTTTAAGAAAATAAGTTGAAATTAAAGTGTTTTATGATTGTATTATCTCTCAGTTTCAGTTCAACAGCAGACACAATGTCTAGAGCTAGAAATTTTTGTATTGTCTTGAAACAGAAATAATTACTAGGTTTCAAATGTAAAAGCGTTTTATTGTTTTACAATTTCCAAGTTCTGCAAACTTCTGAGAGACATGCAGTTTTCACACAGAGATGTTAAAATTCTGATAGTATCTGTTTAGCCTGGGAACTGAAGTCAGGTGACAAAGAGTGAAGTCATCCAAGCTAACCCAGCAGTAATGTTTATTATTAATGTAAGAACTCTCTCAGAGAGAGACTGGGCATTTTGTATCTTGTCTGGGACCTACAAACATCCACTCAGCATTTCTGCCTGCATGTGGTCTCTAAGTAAGACTTAGGGTATAATATCTCTTAGATATAGGTAGGAATATAGTAAAGATTAGTTTAGATGTTTTCTGTATTTATTTGAGATTATTCTGCAATGCTGTTTTAAAATATTTCCTGTGATTTTGAACTCTGAAGTAACTGTGTTTCTTACAGATTATTGTTTTGTTCATTATTTATTATAAAATATATTTAAACCTATCTTTGTGGTTGATATTTGTGAGACATATTTAAGCTCTTAGAGTACTTGCATGTGCATTTGGTGACACTATAAAGGCCACTCCTAAATAGCCTTGCAAGTCTTGGTCAGCATTACCATTTGGATAATAGTAACATTACGCAGTAGGATTGGACACCTTTTGTAAGGGTCTTATAGCTGGTGGTAGCAGGAACTACCTTATCATCTGGGCAAAAGTGGGCTTAGCTAGTAAACCTGTGCCAGCCTTACCCAGGAGTGTGTATGTGTGTTTGTATATCAATCAAATCTTGAAGTGTGTGTGTGTATCTCAGCTACTTGGGCAGGGACACAAGGCCCTGTTTGAACAGAGAGGGTGCTGGAGGTCTTAGCTTGGCCAGTCATCTGAGATCACAATGCTGTAGCTGTGCCAGTGGGGAGTCTTACTGGGGATCTGGAAAGACAGGAGATAAACCAGCCCCAGACTGACTGTGATCTCTGTGTGCTCTTAAAGTTAATTGCACTTTCCTGTGTGTGTACTTGTCATCCTTCCATTTTGTATATCCCTCACTATTGCCAGTGGTGAAGATTGAGAGTCCTTGGTTACTGGGCCAGTGCAGGGGCATTCCAACCTGTTCCACTATCTTAGATTTTATCTTGTCGGTTTCTTTTGATTTCCCCAATTTGCTGCCATTGCCACTGCCTTATCAGTATATAGTTCCATCCCACTTGCCATCAGTTTTACATTCCCTTCCCCGATCATTTACTGAAGTTTTTGCTCAGAGTCTGCATGTAATATCACATCATCTGCATATAGCAACTTCGTTGATCTGTCCCCTCCAACCTGGTTACTAATGTAATCCATCATCAGTATGAACAGCAGTGTGCTCACAGCTGAACTCTGATGCACACCCACTCCCACTGGGAACCCCTCTGGGAGACCAAATACTGTTTATACTTGAGTTATTGGATCTTTGTACATATCCTGCAGTAATTCTACCAATGTTACTGGGACTTTGAACCACCACAGGACTGCTCAAATCAGCTTTCTTGGGACCTTGTCCTACACTTTCTCCAAGTCTAGGAATGCCCAGTTGGACTCTTTCCTCATCTCCAGCTTCTTCTCAGCTATCTGTATCATTGCAAACATTGGGTTAGTTATGCTGCATCCTGATCTGAATCTGAACTACTCATCTCCCATCTTACTTTCTACTACTCTGCAAATTCATTTATCAGTCACCTTCACCAGAACTTTCATGCATTGTGGCAGGAGTTTGATACCTCTGTCCTGCCAACAGTTTTGGATGTCCCCTTTATTCTTGTACACAACGGCATGAGTATGTTTATTCTCCAGTCATTTGGGATATGCCATCCTCTTCACTTTCTTATGAGTACTCTCATAGGTTCATAGGTTCATAGGTTCATACTAGGCTATCTGCCCAAGGGCATTTATAAACCTAGCCCATAGTTATTTGGCTTTCGCCACCCCTTTAGTTTGAATAAAACTATGCCTATTATTTTGCTGTGCCTCTGTCAAGCAGTGACACTGAAGTAATCCCTGGGGTATATCTGCGATCTCCCATCAATTGGTCAAGATTCCTCTTGAACAAGGCCAGCGAGGTGCTCTGCCTCACATGTACCGGGATTTTGTTCCACAGCATAGGGAGTCTCTGAGTGATGAATCTGTCCCTCCAGCACGTTCTATTAATAACCGTGTCAAGGTTTAAGTCTCCCACCCTTGTGGTTCTGAGGGATCTAGATTTTTTGAGGTGAAGCATATTCATCAAATCTGGGTTTGACATGGCCTTATATGTCAGGCACAGGTCACCTCTGAGCAAGCGGTATGAGACTGAATAGAGCTGGAGTTCTTTCAGTCGGGCAGCATAAGACATATTTTTGAGACCCTTTATCCTTTTGGTGAGGAACTTTTGGGGCCTTTCCAGCTGCTGCAGGTGTCGGGTCAGATACATTCCGAATGGGGCATTGTACTCAATCATAGGTCTAATGAGTGATGAGTACAGGGGGACGATGACCTCCCTTGATCTAGATGTGAATCCCTTCATGATCAGGTGGGGAATGTAGAAGGTTTTCCTAACTACTTTAGCAACATGAGTGTCAAACGAAAGACTACTGTCAACCTGGGTCCCCAGATCCCTGATGACTTCTTCTGTGCTCAGTGGATTGCCACCTATATGGTAGCTAGGGGTAACCTTGTTTTTCCCGAAGGGTATGACTATGCATTTCTTGGCGTTTAACTTTAGGCCATGGCTCTGGCACCAGTTATCCGTTTCTGTGAGGCCCTTCTGAAGGATATCTGTGTCAGATGTGTTTTCGATTATGGCGCCCAGTTTGCAGTCATCTACAAACTTTGTCAGCCATAACCCTCCTGCGTTTGCTTGTACTTCAGAAAAGTAGATGCCGAACAAGAGTGGACCCAGGACTGAGCCCTGTGGGACACCACTTGTGACAGGCTTTGAGTCTGACATGGCTCCAGCAACTCTGACCCTGTGGGTTCTGTCACTTAGCCAGTTTGCAACCCATCTTGTGATGTATGGGTTTATATTCAAGCTGATGAGTTTTTCGATGATACCTGAGTGGGGTATTGTGCTGAAGGCCTTTGCCAGGTCAAGGTAGGCTGTATGGACTGCCTTTCCCTCATCAATGGCCTTAGTGACTGTCTCGAAAAAGTCAACCAAGTTTAAAAGGCATGATCTGCCTTTGACAAAGCCAAACTGGGTTGGATCCAAAGTCTGCAAGTTCCCTATGTCTTTATTTATGAGTTCCATTATGATCCTCTCCATGACTTTGCAGATAAGGCTTGTCAAGCTAATGGGACGGTAATTTCCAGGGTCGGTGGAGGCACCGCCCTTGTGAAGTGGGACCACAGTCGCGGTGCGCCACTCCTTGGGTAATGTATCCTGAGGTGAGGCTAAGATTAAACAGCTGTCCTAACTGCAGGTTTAATTCCTCATTGAGTTCGTGGAGCACACAGCCGGGACACCATCCGGTCCCATGGATGCTGTGTTTTTGCCTTGAGAGAGCAGTTCTCATCTGGGCGTTGGAGATGTTTGGGGCTACAATCCTCTGGTATAGATATCTCTCCTTTTGGGGGGGGGAGAAGTTTGCACTGAACCTGTCAGCCAGTATGTTGGCAATGTGTGTAGGTTCAGTAATCTTCACATCATTTTGAACTAATTCTGAGCATATCTGGGAGTTTCCTCCTAGGTTTCTAACATAGCTAAAGAAGGCCTTATGATTGTCTTTTGAGTCCTTGGCGATTTTTCTCTCAAAATTTGCCTTGGATGATTTTATGAGAGCTCTTAGTTTTTTACTTATAATGATCAAAGGTGTCTTACCTTTCAAGGATTTTGCTCTATCTTGTAGTAGCTTCCTCCTTTTGTTGTAGAGCTTGTTTATGGCTGGGGTCCACCAGACTGGACGCTTGCCTTTGGTACAAAGAGTCTTAGTTTTGTTTGGGATTGCCTGATCCATGCAGTCCTGTAGGTGCTGGTAGAAGGCATTTGTAAGTGATTCAGCAGTTTGAGTAATGTTTACCACTGGCTCAGGGGCCTTAAAGGAGACCACACTAGTTTTTAGAAGTGTGAAGTCGGCTTTTGAGAAGTTTTTCACTGTGGTCTTTTTTATTTCAGGTGGGAGCGGGATGAGGACCTCCAGCGAGATTAGTTTATGATCTGGCGTCCTCTCGGGAGCCATTTCTTCCCATCTCACCCAGCATCATTATCGTATCTGCTGTGACCTCATCTGAGCATGCTGTGACCTCATCTGAGCTTGCTGTGACCTCATCTGAGCCTGCTGCGACCTCATCTGAGCCTGCTGCTTTCCCTGACTTCATTTTCCTTTTCTTCCCATCTCCCCAGCATCATTATCGTATCTGCTGTCACCGTATCTGAGCCTGCTGTCACCGTATCTGAGCCTGCTGTGACCTCATCTGAGCCTGCTGCTTTCCTTGATATTTTCTTTACTGCTCTTCTTACTTCTTCGATGGTGGGCTCCTCTTCTTCCCTAATTGTAGGCTGTGTCTGGGGCAGTACAGCTTCTCTGGGGTTTTCTTCATTTAGATGCTTCTGGAAGTACTCCTTTCATCTGCCTTTGATGTCCTTGGACTGGTTAGCAGATTGCTGCTGGGATCCCTTATAAAGGGTGTTTGACTATCTCCTTTCTCTTTCCATTTTTGCCTTGTATCCTGATATTGTTTCTTTATGCCACCTACTGAGTCACTTTCCGGAAGATGGTAGAGAGCTTCCAATGCCCTCTTCTTTGCTATTGTAACTCCTCTCTTAGCCTCTTTTTTAGCCAACCCGTATTCCTTCATAGCCTCGTCTGTCCATTCCTTTTCCACTTTTCTCTGCACTCTTTCTTTCTTTTGATGATTTTCTGGACTTCTGCATTCCACCACCAGTTTTCCTTTTGTACCTTATTTCCATACCTGGCTCAGCCACATATCTGTTCTGTAGTCCTCACACATGTTGCTTTAAGGCACTGCCATTCTTCTTCAACTCCATCTACTTCCACTTCTCCTTGGGATGCCAGAGTCCTGAGTAATTCATTGAACTGTTATAAATTCTCTCCAGTCAACTTCCAAGTCTTCAGCCAGGTCTCTGTTGAACACAAAGCCTTCTCTGACCACCCCTTGCAGCTGATTGTATAAACCAAAGGTTTATGCTGTGGGCAGACTGTTTCATTGGGGATGATGTTTAAATCACTGATTCTACCCCATTGTCCTATCTTTACTAGGAGGAAGTCTAACAGAGTTGCATGACGGCCACTTTTTATTTGATCTTGTGACTGTCTCTCTTACTGAACCATGTGTTGGCTACTATCAAGCCATTTGCCTGACAGAAGTCTAGAATGGCTTCTCCTTCTTTATTTCTTTTTCCTCACCCATATGGACCCAGGCAGTCCTCATATCCTGTTCTTAATGCCCCGATATGTGCATTCAGGTCACCCATTACCAACTGATGTTGTATTACTGCCTGTTACTGATATAACTCACATCCCCTTATCACATGTTACAAATCTAACTGATATTCCATTACCTTCTGTTACAAATGTAACTGCCACTCCCTTACCGCCTGTTACTAATATAATTAATGTTCCGTTACTGCCTGTTACTAATGTAACTCACATTCCCTTATCACCTGTTACTAATGTAACTGGCATTCCCTTATTTTCTGTTACTAATGTAAATGATGTTCCATTACCTTCTGTTACAAATGTAACTTCCATTCCCTTACCACCTGTTACTAATATAATTAATGTTCCATTACTGCCTGTTACTAATGTAACTCACATTCCCTTATCACCTGTTACTAATGTAACTGATGTTATATTGCTGCCTGTTACTAATAGGTTCATAGGTAGTTACTAGTCTATTGGCCCAAGGGCATATATCAGCCTAGCCAAAAAGGTATCCTGGCTTTCGCCACCCAAGAAAATTATTTTCCTGTGCCCGTGTCGAGCACAGCCACAGAACTGATCCCTGGGGTGAATTTCCTATCTCCCATCGAATAATCAAGATTTTTCTTGAAGAGTGCCAATGAGGAGCTTTGTTTGATATAGGTAGGTAGTTTGTTCCAGAGTATGGGAAGTCTCTGGGACAGGAATCTATCCCTCCAGCATGTTCTGTTTATTGTGGTGACAAGGTTTAGTTCCCTACAACGTGTAGCTCAGAGGGATTGAGATTTCTTTAAGTGGAACATGTCCAACAGCTCTGGGTTTGACATAGCTTTGTATGTTAGGCAGAGATCACCTCTGAGTATGTGATATACGATGGAGTAAAGCTGGAATTTTTTGAGACGGTCTGCATAGGGGATCTGTTTGAGGCTGGTAATCCCCTTTGTGAGGTATTTCTGTGGCCTTTCCAGTTGTTGTAGATGTCATGTGAGGTACATACCAAAAGGGATGCTGTACTCTATAATGGGTCTAATGAGTGACAAGTGGAGAGGAACAATGACCTCTTTTTCCTGGATGAGAAACCTTTTGTGATGAGGTGTGCCACACAGAAGGATTTCCTGACTACTGTGGCAATGTGATAATCAAAAAAGAGACTATTGTCCACCTGTGTCCCAAGGTCTCTTATCACACTTTCACTCACATTCCCTTATTTTCTGTTACTAATGTAACTGCCACTCCCTTACCACCTGTTACTAATATAATTAATGTTCCGTTACTGCCTGTTACTAATGCAACTCACATTCCCTTATCACCTGTTACTAATGTAACTGGCATTCCCTTATTTTCTGTTACTAATGCAAATGATGTTCCATTACCTTCTGTTACAAATGTAACTTCCATTCCCTTACCACCTGTTACTAATATAATTAATGTTCCATTACTGCCTGTTACTAATGTAACTCACATTCCCTTATCACCTGTGACTAATGTAACTGATGTTATATTGCTGCCTGTTATTAATGTAACTCACATTCCCTTATTTTCTGTTACTAATGTAAATGATGTTCCATTACCTTCTGTTACAAATGTAACTGCCACTCCGTTACCGCCTGTTACTAATATAATTAATGTTCCGTAACTGCCTGTTACTAATGCAACTCACATTCCCTTATCACCTGTGACTAATGTAACTGATGTTATATTGCTGCCTGTTACTAATGTAACTTCCATTCCCTTACCACCTGTTACTAATATAATTAATGTTCCATTACTGCCTATTACTAATGTAACTCACATTCTCTTATCACCTGTTACTAATGTAACTGCCATTCCCTTACCACCTGTTACTAATATAATTAATGTTCCATTACTGCCTGTTACTAATGTAACTCACATTCCCTTATCACCTGTTACTAATGTAGTGGGTGTTCCATTACCTTCTGTTACTAATGTAACTGGCATTCCCTTATCACCTGTTACTAATGTAGTGGGTGTTCCATTACCTTCTGTTACTAATGCAACTGGCATTCTCTTATTACCTGTTACTTATGTAACTGGTATGAGATTTCAGCCTATTACTAATGTATATAGTTCTGTTTTTATGACTTGTTACAAAAGTAATCAGTGCTTTATTACCAACTTTTATTAATGTAACTTGTGCTACACCTGTTATTAATGCAAGTGATATTCCAGCAATGTATTTTACTAATGCAACTAATGCTCCTTTAATACCTACTGCTGGTCTGGCCAGCTTTCCATCATCATGTGTTACTAATCTAGCTGATGTTCACTGTCGACATGCTCTTAATGTAACTATTACTCCATTTACGTATTATTAATATAAACAGTAGATTATTATTGCATGTTACTAACTTCATTTTTGTTCCATTCCTTCATGTTACTAATGCCACAGATGTTCCATTACTTCCTGTTAGTAATGCCACAGATATTCCATTGCTCCCTGTTACTAATATAACTATGTGGTACTTATCCTAACTGTACACCCTGGAAGATGATGAGATGTCCTGACTACAGTACATATCTCACATGGTCACAGTAGATATGATAAATATATTAGTTGAGAGAGAGGAGAAATGGCTCCTGAGGGTACTCATAGCAGTGAGGAAAGAATGGCATATTACAGATGACTTGAAAATAAGCATACAAATGCCAGTGTACAAGAATAAAGGAGACATACAGAGGTATCAAAATCCTATCACACTGCATGAAAGTTCTGGAGGCGATGAGTGATAAATATGCAGAGTAGTAGAAAGCAAGATGAGAGATGAGCAGTTCGGATTCAGATCAGGCCCAATGTTTGCAGTGAGACAGATAACTTGACAATATGCTAGAGATGACAAAAGAGTCCAACTGGACATTCCTAGACTTGGGGAAAGTATATGACAAGGTCCCAAGAAAGCAGATTTGGGCAGTCATGTGGTGGTTCAAAATCTCAGCGACACAGGTAGAATTAGTGCAGGCTATGTACAAGGACTCAAAGACTCAAGTACAAACAGTGTTCGGTTTCAAAGAGGGGTTCCCAGTGGGAGTGGGTGTGCATCAGGGTTCAACTCTGAGACAAATGCTGTTCATACTAGTGATGGACTACATTAACAAACAGGTCAAAAGGGACAGATCCATAAAGTTGCTGTATGCAAGCAACTAAGCAAGAACTTTAGCAAAGGATAGGGGAATGGAATGCAAAATGGAAGGCATATGGGTTGAAACTGACAGTGGTAATGGCAGCAAATGGGGGAAATTAGAAGAAGATGAAAACTGAGCTTGAAGGGAACAGGTTAACAGCTTCAAGTATCTGGGAGGTGTGGTTGAGAAGAATGAAGTCTGAAAGGGGAAGTCAAAGCTAGAAGCAGAAGGGCTGCAGCAAACCAGCACAGAATGTCAATTGTAGTACATGACAGAAGAATGCCAAAGAAGCTGAAAAGTAAGGTATATAAAACAGTGGTGTGACCAGTACTACTGTATGGTATAGCAAAGGCAGAGCCGTTGAGGAAACTAGAAGTGATGGAGACTGCATAATGATTAAGGTATTTAACTCAAAGATCCAAGGTGCGGGGTTTGATTCTCACCTTTGGGGAAATTGGCTAGGCTTAAAATGGTCCACAAGAACAGCTAGAGTAGTACTTACCTATGAATCTATTTGTTGGTGTGGTATAATGGTTAAGGTGTTTAACTCACAGTCATGCTTTACAGGGTTGGAGTCTCACCTTTGAAAGGAAAATTGGCTCAGCTTAAAATGGTCCACAAAGGAAGCTAGCCTAGTATATATTTGTCTATGAGATGACGTGCCTGAGACAGGTGGTAGGGTGCACACTGTGGGACAGAAGAAGAAATAAGGACATTAAAGTAGAAGTCAAAGCAGCTCCAATTGTAAAAAAGGTCAAAGAGAACAAATTATGGTGGTTTAGGCACATTCGAAGAAAAGCAGAAGACAATCTGGGGAAGAAGATTTGGGATGAACAGGAAGAAGACTAGTGGAAATTAAGGCAAATGGAGTACAGGTGGAGGGTTGTGTGAAAGGCCTGTGTCACTTAGGCATGAGTCTTGAAGAACGTAGGACAGTGGCATTGAACAGAGAGATGATGATGGTTTACGCAACGCCCCAGACCTCATGTTGAGAATAGGAAAAGGGTGATTGATGAAGACGATGATGATGATGTTATTGTCACATGTTTCTTTGAACCTGGAAGATGGTCAGCTGCTTGAATCTCCCAGGCTGTTAACATTGCACGCTGTGCTACAGCATATATGGGACATTAATTCTAATGACCTAGTTATTGGAAACTACAAGTGACCTTTACACTTCTGTTCTCACTTTGAGTTTCAGAGCTGTTCCGATATATACCACAGGCTACCATGACCATCCTTTATGACTGCTACCTTTTATAATGCTCTTTTTTTGTGCCTACTTTATAAAAATAAAATTAATAAAATGATTGCATATCAAAGGTCACTATGGAGATTATTATGTAACCTGCTGCTATATTGCTTGGCAAAGACAGGAACCAACTCATTGAATACAACTTGGTGAACCTGAACTCTCTGATAATGGCTTTCCTCATGACATCACTGATGGTGCATTTTTAAGTGAGCACCAGTGATGATTCCTTTCTTCTGGGGGAATTTCTCCTTTATATAGGTCCATAGATTAGTACTAGGCAAACTGCCCTTGTGGGCTATTTTTAAGACTAGCCCATTACCCAACATGAGAATCAAACCCTGTAACTTGTGTCTGTAAGGCAAATGCCTTAACCATTATGCCAAATTCACACACCCTAGTTTTGTACACCTCTGCAATGACAAATTTGGTATATATCCATTTGGAGGGCTAGGAGTTCACCTTCTGTAGAAGTCAGTTATGGCTAATTTTTTAAAGGAGTTGATTTGTCAAGCAGCTATGTTTTGTAATTTGGTTTGTTGGAAACTTCTAACTCAAGAAATCACACTGGAAGCATAGAATCATATTACTGGATTAACAGAAGAGATGGGGTATAAAAGTCAAAGAAAGAAGAAAATCGGAAAACCAGTCAAATGGTAACCACCTCAAAAAATCTGCAAAGCACAGTTGCTAAATCCATTTCAGGACATAACAGCACTAGTAGTAAGGCATCAGAAATGCATGCTATGTTACGGCACGCCCTTGCCATCACTGTAAGCATAAGCAGTATATGCACTTCCAAGATTCTCGTTACTCACATGAGTAACGTTCATTCTAATTACCCTTAGCACATGCATGTCCTTTACAGACTGACATACTGTTCAGCATTTTTCACATTATTCCCAACCATAGTAGTGCTTCTATATCCAGTTGCCATAATGGTTAAGGACTTTACTTCCCATATACAAAGTTCATTCCTGGCCTCAAGCCAGTGCCTCGGCAGAGTTTGTATGTTCTCTTTGTGCCTCTATGGGGGTTCATCTCACCTCACACAAACATGTTGGGTGTTTCCACCTCAACCTCACTCCCAAAAGAAATTGAAAGGTATGACTAGCAGTATCTCAGATTCTATAGACAACCTGCTTTAGACATCAGCAGTGGCATGCAGAATCCCCTTAACAGAACATGGACCACAGACTGTGTCATGTCAGAGCTAGCTACTTAATGGTGTAAAAAAATTGCTTGATGTGACTTTATCATGTTGACTAATGTTGCCAAAAATGGGCATGGGTATTTGCTGGAGTTAAGTAGGCTAAAGACCTAGTCTATATGAAGGACTATCAATGGGCGACAGGAACTCATGCTAATGGTGACAGGGGTCTAGGTGCCATTCCTTGCCAGAGTGTGACTGCCGTAAAACCAGCAGCCCTTGGGTCAATAAATTACTGGCCAAACAATGACCAGTTGCCCAAATTAGATTAACTGGGATAGCTCTGTTGAATGAAAACTGGACATTAACCCAATCAACATGCCAAACATAAACTAAGGATCGGTACACTCACTGTATTTTCACTGACAGAATGCAGCTTGAAAGTGAATGACATGATGGTAAGGAAGAGTCTGTACATACTGCATACCTAGGAGACAAGATGTAGGGAGACACAATGGAAGGGCAGTGCAGCAAAGCCACTTGGCCTGAGATCAAGAGTATATTACTCATGGGGAGCACAGACTAGAAATGGTCTCAGAGTTATGGTGAGGGAGAGGCTTCAGAAGATATTGAGGGATGCCATTAGATTTAGTGATAGATTTATGGCAATCGGACTCCAGTATAAGGATATGGCAGTATTCATAATCTCAGCCTATGCCTCACAGCAGGGTTATGATTGTGAGGAAAAGAGTGCATTTAGGCAGCAGTTGTAGGACCTACTAGATAACACAGAACAACATGAATTGGTGTTGATAATAGGTAACTTGAATGCACATATCAGGACAGACAGAACAGGATATGATGGGTCCACATGGGTGGGACAACACAAATAAAGAAGGAGAGGTCATTCTAGACATCTAGCTGGCAATGCCTTGACAATGTCCAACACATGGGTGAGCAAGATAGATAGTCAAAAAATCACATACAAGTGCGGCCAACATGCAACTCAGGTAGACTTCCTAGTAAGGAAAGGACACTGGGGTTGACTCAGATATTGCAAAGGCACCACAATAAAACATTTGGCTCACATCATAAAATACTCATGGCCACAGTCAGCTGCATACACTGGTCAGAGTGTGCTTGAAGGTCAATAGAGACTAAGCTGAAGATTTGGAAGTTGACTGGACAGAAAGTACCATGAGGTCAGGGAACCACTCAGGGCTCTAGCACCTCAGGAAGAAAAGGAAATAGATAGAGTTGGATAAGAATGGCAGTGCCTCCAAACAGCATGTCTCAGGGCTATGAAACAGGTATGCAGCTGAGACAGGTATGCAAACAGGTTAAATAAGGAAAGCTGGTGGTAGAATGGAGAAATCCAGGCAATCTATCAACTTCTGGAAATAAACACAGCAGATGGCACTGAGAATTCTATCATACATATTAACAATTTACCAAAATACCTTACCCAAATTTCATAAGTCCGAACTATCTAATTACTTTCCTAAAACTAAACTCCCACAAGTGATTCATAATATTAGACCTAAATATCCCCATGGAAACAATATATCAACTCGGGAAATTATCCTTTATTGGATATCTTCCAACATTAATCAAGAAACAATAATCCTAGGAGATGCAAACATATCTTGGAGCTCCATAACTTCCAATAAACCTACAATCCGCATACAATTATATGGGTTCACCCAGCTTATCAACTTCCTGCAAGAGACGACAAAAGCTCAGCAAAAGAAAGTATACTAGACTGGATTCTTACATTCTGACCTTAAAAATATATATCTAATGGCAGACTGCCAAGCTCACTCAGTAATCATTTGCCAACCTAGCTTTTCCTACAGCAAGTCCCATTACTTTGCAAAAAAATCCATACAACAATGCAAGAAATATATCCAAATTCAAAACTGTTACCTTTATTAACATATTAAACTATTAACATTGGCACATAATAAAAAAACAGACCCTTGATGATTTTGAAGAATTCATTCAAGACCGAAGAATTAAAGTTAAATCTACTGCATGTCTAATAAAGGATACAAAGTAGTTCATAAAAAATAGAAATTAAGCATGGAAAGAATGGTCATCATGTAAGACACCCTGAAACTTACAGCAAGTCAGACATATAAAAAAACAAGTTAAATACCAAATCAGAAACGACAAAAAATTACTGTACCAGCATCCAACAAAAACATGTCAACTTCTAAACTTTACTGGGCCTTTGTCAACAACCTGTTACATCCTAGCAAAACTGCAAATCCTAGCAAACCTGCTCAACACACTCCTACTATCCCATCACCACTAAACAAAACCCTCCTCTTTCTACCCAATCAACTCCCAATAAAATTCCTTCTCCTTTAACACAGTTCCTGCCTCTTTCTTCAAAAAACTTCTACAAAAGCTAACACCTACCACTGTAACCCTTCATACTCTACCCAGAATATCGCAGAATTCTGAAGCCAAAGCATACCCCACCTCCATCTTAGGCAATCATTCTATAGAGAAGATTATAACTCTGAAGTCTGGAAAAGATGTTTTATAATATGTTTACATAAAGGAAGCCACAACACTGATCTCTCTAACTGTAGGCCAATATCCTGTCACCTCTAAAGCTCACAGCTTCTAAAACATGCTCTGGATAACAAAATGCCTTTCTCCAACACAACATGTCTTCAGACCAAAGTGGTGCCATCTCAGCAGTGCTAAACTGTGCCAACAAAATCAAACAGAATAGGAACTTAAATAAACTGGTATCCACCATCTTTCTGGACCTATCAACAGCTTTTAAAACAGTCATACTAAACACTTTCAAAATCTTTCCATCCTAGGCCTCTCAAATGTTTCCCTCCAATGGTTCTACAGCTATCTAACAAACTAGCAGCAGGCTGTCAGATGGAACAATACATATTCATTCTTCATGAAGGTATCCATTAGTGTACCAACAAACAAAGGAAAGCTACATTATGTAAAAATGTGCCTAGTCGCAATTGTTCCAACAAAAGTCCAGAAAGACCACCTCAAATCACCCAGGAAAAAGTTATTAACAAGCTTTTTGCAAAATGCTTCTTTGAAAAACATAAACCAGCATCCATCTGGTTTATGTAATGTTTAAAGTCACATGACCCCAAACATAGTTACTCATTGGTCACTTTAATCTAATCTGCTTCAAATATAAAAACAAGCTGAATACTACTAAGCCCATTCAAAGCTAGGCTTGAAACTGCTCTTAGTTTATTAATCCACAATTGCCCTACATTCTGTGTTTGAACAAGTATGTCCCCACCTCTCTTATTCTCATACAATTTCTGTATAAATAAAAATTCAAAATAATGAGCTGCAGATAATTCTTTATATGCTTAAATAAGGTAATTATTATAAGATAACTCTTTATATGCTTAAATAAGGCATTTGTTTCAAAACTTCTTATTGCAGACATATCATCATATGCCCCGGTATTCATTAAGTCCTGCACAACATGCAGGAATAGTGCAGGAGCTGCTGCACGCAATATGCCTGCCAAGCGATTCAGTATAGAGCTCCCGGGATGTGCATGAGAGTTCCTACACTATTCCTGGACCAACACCACTGTCATATGCTAATTACCTCATTTGCTGGTGAAAACCATGCAAATGAGGTGAATTAGTGATTCAGCAAGCAGGCAGGTCTTCGTGCAGGAATAGTGTAACCTGCAGAAATGTATTCTGTTACTAGCTGAATACATTTCTGCAAATAAGAAAACAGGCATGACAGCCTTGACTATAGCATGTATTCCATTTATTAGGCATGCTAGTGGCCAAACATATGGCCGTTGGCATGAAAAATAGTTTACATTATTTAAAATAAAAGTTTATTTTTTTTAGTTGATCTCGTTTGGCCGATCTCGGTCATTTAAGCATAGGGCAGTGTCGCGCAAACAGGATCATGCTGAAAATAAAAAAAAAAGGGGGGGATCAATTTTGAGAGAAGCCTGCATTTTGCCATTATAGTCAATGGCATGCAGAATGAAAACAATGCCAGGGAATAGTGGTTGCTAAGGGGACAGGCTCTGTGTAAGTGTAGTAACTCAGGAGTAAGGCAGTGGGGTATGCAAATGAGGAGATTTATACTGAATCACAAATTTCTTCTAAGTCTCAGACTGCACCTAACCATGTAGGTGCTCTACCACCACAGTGTAGACAGGAGGAGCAGCTAGCATGAAAAGGGGCTGTGTCATGCTTGCTGTAAGCTCATTGGAGCTCAGTGGCCCGTGTTTAGCCTTAGCTAAGCACAGCTAAGGAAGGGGGTATGTCTGAGGCTGTATTTTCCTATTCCATGAAATGCAGACCATGTTCATGTCCAGGGAGGGCCAGTTCTGCTTAAAAGTATTTACTTTAGCTAAACGGATGTGCACATCATGCACCAGGCCTAAAAAAAAAAATAAAAAAAACCCACAGGGGATAGCAGAACTGTTTACATTTGAGCACCGAGTATGTGCGGCGCACATCAGGGCTTAAATGGGGTGGAAATGGGAAGGAGAAACAGCAGAAGGAAGGCAGTCAAAGAGAACTACCATAGCTGGCAGGTGGAATGTATCAGAATCAGCCAATTACACAGGCAGCAGCCCAGCTCACTATTATAAACTACACAAGCACCTTTCAGTCTGTTTTTTCCTACAAACTCTACACCACTGGTGTACCCATTAGGGGGAATTTTAAACCGACAAAACTAACAAAACATGTTAGGGGCTGCTGTTGCATTGATATATCGGCATGTGCTACAGACTGAGGGTGGTGAGGAGGATAATGCTGACAACCAACTCAGACCGAGGAGGAGGAGAAGAGTGTTCAGACCCAGGGTAACCTACCAGAGGCTATGTGATCTGGAGACAGAGTGCTACAGGGTGGACAGGGACATTCTTCAGCAACTTGTTGAACTGTGCCAGCCTCACCTCAAAGCCAGAACCAACAGAGGAGAACCCTTCCCAGTGGATACCAATGTATGTGTAGCCTTAAGAATACCAGCTACAGACACTTTCCAAAGACCAACTGGGGATACCATGGGGTTTTCACAGGTATCTGCATCCAGGATACTCCACCAGTTCCTGGATGCCATGCAACTGCATGCCTCTGAGCACATTTACTTCCCCAGCACCCATGAGGAGAGGACCAGCAATATGCATCTCTTCTACTGTGTAGCAGAATACCTGGAGTTACTGGGTGCCATAGACTGCATGCACATCCACATCAAATCACCACCCGGTGACCAGGGTAGGGTCTACCTAAACCATAAGGGGTTCCACTCCATCAACTGCCAGGTCATGTGTGATGCCCAGGACATTATCATGAATGTGTGTGCTGGTAGCCTTGGAAGCTATCACGACTCCGACATCTGGCATTTGTCACAGCTGTACCAGTCATTTGCCAGTGAGGGCATCCCATATGGCCATCTGGTGGGGGATGCTGGCAATGCACTGGAGCCGTGATGATGACACCCATCAGAAGTGCATACACACCCACACAAGATCACCATAATAATGCACACGCACAAACCAGGATCATTATAGAGCATATGCTTGGGATGCTCAAATCATGGTTCTGCTGCCTTGACATATCCGATGGAGCCTTCCAGCACTCTCCAGCCACATGTGCACACATGCACATGTGCACACATGCTCATGTGCACCCATGCTCATAGTATGTGCCATGCTACACAATATGATCCTGTGGAAACAGCTGCAGCAGGAACAAAATGGGGAAGGGCCACACAGCCCCTCACCATTGCCAAGGTCTCCACAGGCACAGAGGGACTTGGAGGAGGACCATCCTGAGCCTGGTCTTGTAGGCAGATGAGGTGTGCCCAGTATGCCCTGTCCTTGGCAAAGAGGCAACGCATAGCACACACACTGACACTGTAGAACCCAAGGGACTGATATGTCTCTATCTGACTTGCACATACAGTAAAATTGATGACAAACAACACACCACCTATACCCTATCATGTATAGGCAGTGTACTGTGTGCATCCGACATAGTCAGCCCTCATGCACCATCCTCACAACAGCCTCAGGCACATCGTAAGTCAGTCTCCTTAACAAAATTAATGAATGGAGTGGAATGTTCTGATAGCATAGCTATGGTATTGATTCAAGCATACAAGGGAATGAGGTGACTTACTGGGATAGCAGCAGACAACTGACAGCTCTGTGGGACAGAAGTAAGTGTATTCCCAACACTAGTCTACCCACACCATGCAGTACAACCCTAGTTGACAAATACCACTGCAGTATATGTGGTGAGCCAAATAACTGGGGGGATCATAGGTCACAATCTTGGATGTCAAAGTGGGGGCCCCATACCCAACCCCAGCCTCACCCAGTAGATAAGCTGTAGAAAACCATAAAGAAATGCCTGGCAAAGTCCCCCACATGGTGACATCCATGAAATCCCCACCCACAGACTTTTACACAGTGATATCACAGCAGGTCTGGCAGTGGCAGTATGGCTCTGAAAGGTAAGAAGTCTGAAACTAAAAATGTCTATGCCAGAAAAGTCTGACCTGTGGTTGATACTGTTATGCCTGTAGTCTGAAAGACAGGGCACACCACTATGCTAAATGGGACAAAACTGTTAAGTAAATATCAGCACAGTCTCTGCAAATGTGTATTGTGTACAGATGTGTCACCCCCCAAAGTCGCATAGAAATGCAGTAACATGTCCCTAGCCTTAAGCAGCATCCAGCCATCAACTAGAGTGATGCCTCAACACAAACAGAAAGCAATGGTCAGTAACAACCACAGTCAACTTACTGGTATCATCCCAGGGTTGCCCATTGCTGGCAGCCTGGGATTTTCACAGTTGCTTCCTCTCTGATTGTTATTTTCAGTGTTGGTTTGCACTGCTGACCTGGCCCTGTCAGTACTGGTTCCAACCAGCTAGGCCACTGTAACATCCATCCCCACTCTCTCTCTCCAACCCCTCCCCAGTTCTTTTCACTTTCTTTTCTTTCCAACCTCTCCCCAGACTCTTTAACTTTGCCTTCCTTCCTGTGGCACACTCTTTACCTCTCTGAATGCACTCTAATCCTTTCCCTGTACCACTGCTAGAACGTCCCTTACACCCCCTTGCACACTTTCCTTTGAACTTACCTTCCACTCCACTAATTGTTTTTTTTCTTTTGTTCTTTGACCTTCATCCTTCCTTCCCTTGATCCTTCCTTCCCTTGATCCTTCCTTCCCTTGGCTCTACCTGCTCCATTCACCCTGTGGGCTCACCCCGCTCCCCTAGCCTATCCCCAAATCCCACCCACCCGCAGTACCTCTACACTTATACTTAGCTAGCCACTCCCACCCTTTCCACTATCCAATCCAAGCTACCCATCATGCACCCAAACTCCCCTCTCACAGTTCACCCATTAAAGTAAGCCTACCCTTCAGAGTGTGCTGCCAAACACTACTTATCCTCATAAACTATCAAATTGACCTAAACCATAATCTCTTAAACTAACTTCTCGACTTAACTCACCCCTTACTACCATCCTAAATCCAACATCATGACCATCAAGCCTTCATCCCAACTTACTCAAATAATACTTCTAATTACCTTAACTTACCTAAACTATATCACCCAACCTACTAATGCAAACCACTCCCCCATTTCACACCACTACCCCATCCTCTACAAAGTACACATTTACTGTTACCCTTATATCTCCCAGTCTCTACCCCCTCAACACTAGCATGCTCTTCCCCTATAGACGCCTATCTAACTCTAGAAA
>NC_056737.1:1012960577-1013018894 GCF_019279795.1 Protopterus annectens
CAACTAACTCACACCTATATTTCCACTCACTGCCTAAAAAAACTTCAATTCTGAAACCTTCTCAAATACACTAAAAATCACAAACTGGAACCCATTAAAGACTCTTCCCTAGATAATGCTCTCTCCTACTTTAACTCTACTTTCACAAACCTGCTCAACTCCTATGCCCCTCTAAAAACAAAACATGCAAAAAGTAACCATGTATCCTGGTTAACCAAAAACACCTTAGCTACTATGCAACTCTGTGACAAATCCTGAACACGTTACCATAAAAGTCAAACCACTGTCACCCTTAACAAAGATAAAACACTACGAAATAAAGTCAAAAAACGTATTACCTCTGAATGCAAAGCCTATTTCTCCACTCTCCAAACCAACCACAACACCAATCCCAAACTATTTTGAAAAGGAATCTCATTTCTCCACAACCTGGGAAAAAAAGAAAACCCTTTCCCTAATCCAGATGCCTCTGACATGGGCTTAGCCACCCAATTTAACTCTTTATTCATAGAGTCCTTACATAAGCAAACATCATCCTTCACCAACACCTCTGTGACCCCTCCTCAGCCTCCACCAATACCTTCCTCCCCTAGCATCCCTTGCCCCCAACCTCCACCCTTCTCTATCAATGCCATCTCTATATCCACCATAAAAAACTTCTTCTAAAATTAAAACCTGGTTCCAGTGCCCCAATGATATTCCCTCCTACTTCCTAAAAGTAACCACAGAAGCCATTGCTCTTCCTATCAGTATACTAATTAATCAGTCTATCTCAGAAAGCCAGGTCCCCCAGCTCTGGAAGAAAGCCTTTATTATTCCTCTACATAAAGGAGGCAATAATCATGACATTCCAAACTTCCGCCCTATTGCTATCTTATCCCCTATTTCTAAGCTTCTTGGGAAATGTATCCACCAACAACTCTTAATCCTATCTCATCAATAATCAGCTTCTTACCCTCACACAGCATGGATTCAGACCCGGTCATAACACCTTCACTGCCCTCCTCCCCTTCCTTGAAACCATTAACAAAGCCTGTGATTCCAGCCATTTCATGTCCACCCTTCTCTTCGACCTCTCCAAGGTGTTTGACACTATTCATGTCCACCCTTCTCTTCGACCTCTCCAAGGTGTTTGACACTATTTCCCACAACCTGCTTCTTAATAAACTCTCCAAACTAAACCTTTCCCCTTCCTGTACCACATGGTTCTACAGCTACCTCACAACCAGACAACCAGAGTAAAATGGAATAAAGCCACTTCGCCCTTCCTTAATACTCCCACAGGTGTCCCCCAAGGTTCCATTTTAGGCCCCCTACTATTCAATATATTCATCAATGACTTCTACCAAGCCATTTCAAACACCAGCCTCATCCAATATGCTGACAATTCTACCATTATCTGCTCCTCCCCTTCTACCCCACTCTAAATACCTCCTCCCTAGATAAACACTCATTTATAATCACCAGCAAAAACAATACTCCCCTAAAAATAGTCTCTGACACTAAACTACTAGGAGTACTCAAAGATGATCAACTAAAACTTGACAAACATTTACAAATAAATATCAAAAAACCCCACAAAAACTTGGAATGCTATACCACCATAATTGTTATATCTCTCCTTCCACCAGGCTCATACTAGCCATTACTTATCTCATCCCATCCATCCTGTATGGTGCATCTATCCTCACCAACCTGCAATCCTCCCTCAAATCAAAACTCTTCTCTTGCTATAACAAGATATCAAAATTGCAGCAGGTCATAGAGCCATTTCTCACCATTGTAATTCTCTTCACCAACTAAACTGGCTTGAGCTACCTAACCTCCTCACTTATACCCGACTCATCCAAGCACACAAACTCATTTACAACCCCTCTCATTGTCCCTCCCTAGCCATTACCTTTGAAATGCATGAACCAGAAAGACTTCCAAGATCTAATTCCCAAAAACTAATTAAATTGTACAAACCCACACGTCCATCTGGGAATCACCTAATGTCCTTCTCTCTTGCACGCCTCTGGAATTCTCTACCATCTCCTATCTGCATCACCAGCAATCTCTCCTCATTTAAAACCTAGATGCACTCACTCACAATGGAAGTGCTCCTGTTCCCATCCTACCTAATCCTTCTAATACCACTTCCTACTCTCCTAGAACTAAATACGCCATCAGCGATCTAATTCCCAAAAACTAATTAAATTGTACAAACCCACACGTCCATCTGGGAATCACCTAATGTCCTTCTCTCTTGCACGCCTCTGGAATTCTCTACCATCTCCTATCTGCATCACCAGCAATCTCTCCTCATTTAAAACCTAGATGCACTCACTCACAATGGAAGTGCTCCTGTTCCCATCCTACCTAATCCTTCTAATACCACTTCCTACTCTCCTAGAACTAAATACGCCATCAGCGATCTAATTCCCAAAAACTAATTAAATTGTACAAACCCACATGTCCATCTGGGAATCACCTAATGTCCTTCTCTCTTGCACGCCTCTGGAATTCTCTACCATCTCCTATCTGCATCACCAGCAATCTCTCCTCATTTAAAACCTAGATGCACTCACTCACAATGGAAGTGCTCCTGTTCCCATCCTACTTAATCCTTCTAATACCACTTCCTACTCTCCTAGAACTAAATACGCCATCACTGCCTTCTATAGTTCCACAGCTCTATCAAACTATTTGACCAACTACTTAACAGTTATCTTATGCTGCTACTTTTGTGCAAAAAAAGTGTTTTTATTGCTATTTATACTGATGTATTCTATCATTGGTAACCTTTTCTTATCATATTTACTTTGCATTCCTGTGAGATAATCTGTAATGTATATGTGCAATGTGTACTATGTATTTGTATTTTTCTGGAGCTTTTCACCCCAGGACTCCATTGAAAATGGGTTCCTTGTGGCCCAGTGGACTATCCTGGCAAACAAACTGCAAATAAATAAATAATAAATAAATAAATATGATCATCAGAATGCACTGCCTTGCTACAGATGGCCTGCATCTGTCACACCTGGCCTACAGACCTGTGGCAAATGCCCATGCCTCACCCACAGTGCCCTGTTAGGGACTGTCATGGGGTCCATAACACCAACATAACTCAGTTTACAAAATGTAAATAAAGGCCATGCTGCTAACTGCTAGAAGAAAACCTGCCAGAGTCAGAGAGCCAGAAATCTGACAAAGCCATGAATAATGGGGTGAAAAAGGTCCAAAGAAAAGGACACATTTGAAATACTACTCTAATAATGTTATAAGGTTGATGGAATGATTGTAGTAGCATGGAATGTCTGATGGGTACAAAGTCTGAAACTGCAATGTCAACTGTCAGTAATATCTGACTTCAACCCTGAGTGACTTGCACAACACTTTTCCTTGAATACCACACTTGTTTGGGTAACCAACAAGATATATGAGTCATGAATGTGGACATTCTGTGATACTGTGTACAGTCGACAGGCTGGGCTAGGAGTCTAAACATTGGAATGCACTCATCACAGGCAGTCCTAACCCTGGAAGATGGTGACATGTCTGCACCCACGGAACCCTGGCCCACAGCCATGGGGCGTAGCACACCCTTCCCTGATCACTCATCCAATGCAACATCCTGACACCAAAATGTGGCCATCCAAGCAAAATGAGATGGGCCATACATATATGGAAGACACACACCTATGGGCTGGTCAAACAGTCTGACACACACAAGACCCTCCAAGTGCAGACAACCTTTGAGACAACCCCTATGCAAAGTACTGGTAGCTACAGGCAAACATATCTGACCCAGGACACCCCCCCACATATCTTATCCCCTACAAATCTATCCAGAATATGCCTGTCACCCTGATCCTGTCTGACTTATATTACCCAACAGGGGACTGGAAATCAGACAAGGCCAGAACAGTAATGTGCAGAGTTTCCACCATTGTAATATATCAACAAGGTGCTGGATGGTTTCCACAGCACCAGCAGTCAATTGCTTGTAGGCACACCTCTCAACAGGCTGGATTGTGCAAGAATGCATACCATTTGGTCCATATTCTAGGTGTGTGCATCATCCATCATGTATTCCTCTCGTAAATCACTGTGATGATCTGAGGAGGTATATCACGAGGTACTGAAACAATACATGTCAGTGTCAAATAGCATATATGTCAGATGTCTGCCAAAAGAAGTCCTCTAACCCTAGCGATCCTACATTACTGAGAGAAATAGTCACAATCACAGTATGCCCATTGTCTACCCAACAGGTTGAGAGGTATGGCCGTAGCACAAAACAAACTGGACTGGAGTACACAAATCCCTGGAATGGAATCCCACATGTACTATAGAAGGTCACATTCGGCATGCTCATACACTTAGAGAAATGTCAGTAGGAGCTAGGAATGAACAGTCTTTCCCCATCCAGTGCACTTCCCATTGCCCTACTTTAGGAGTCCTGAAGATGTCTGTCACCATAGAAGTCCAATTCAGCAGGCCTCACCCCTATAATCTCTGTGGTGTGTGCAATAACTGTGTAACACTATAGTACAAATAACTAATTAGGTAGGAGTTCTAATCTCAGTCCTGGCAAATGTAAAAGTGTGTGGTTGTGTGTTTACAAGTTAAAGCTTTTGTGTCCAGTCAAACCCAGTACACTTCCCCTTTCCCTACTTTAGCAGTTCTGCAGATATCAGTCACCTTAGAAGTCCTTTTCATCAAGTCTCAGCCCTATAAGCTCTGTGGTGCATGTGGTAACTGTGTAGCACTATAGTACAAATAACTAGTTAGGAAGGAGTTCTACTATCAGTCCTGGTTAATGTGTGTGGCGCGTGCGATAACTGTGTAACACTATAGTACAAATAATTAGTTAGGTAGGAGTTCTAATCCCAGTTCTGGCAAATGTGAGTGTGTGTATATGTGTAGTTTAAAGTATTTTGAGGCCTTTCTCACCCAGCACATCACCCATCACCATACTTTACAAGGACTGGTTATGTTCCTCACCTTAAAAGTATCTTTGGGCAATCTTCACACTATAAGCTCTGTGGAGCATGCGATAAATGCATAATGCTGTAATAGTAATAAATAGATAGGTAGGGATTCTAATCTCAGTCTGGGTAAGTGTGTGTGAACAGTATCCTCTCTGGGGGGGGGGGTTGTGTGAGAACCATATACATTGGGGGTGGGTTTTGCTACTTTTTGCTGTTGACCACCCAGTACATGTCCCAGTGTCCACATTACAAGGCCCACAGTTGTAATCTACTGTAGAGGGACCTGTAGCCCTATAAGCATTGTGCCATGTGCAATAACTATGTGACAGTATGGAATAGATAACAAGATAGGCTGCCCATCTAATCCTTGGATATCACTCCCCACTCAGGAATCATACATAAACACACTCAGGTAGGCAGCCACATCTACATTATTAGGTGTCCTGCAAACCGGCTCACAGATAAAACCCACAGTGTGAAAGCAGGGGACTCCATTTCAGATTGCTGAACAGTCATGAGTGGAGTCCCACAGGTTGTGGACCTGGGTTCCCTCATGTTTGAGATCCACACCTCTGAGGACCAGCCCAATATAAAGGTGCCCTGGATGACAATGTTTGCAGATGACTACAAGGTGGGTGCTATTATTACCCCCCCCCCCCCCCACGTGAGGTTGACATCCTTCACAAAGGCCTTTCTGAGACCTATGACTATTGTCAGAACCCTGGAAATATGCTCAATGCCAGATGATGTGCTGCCATCCCCTTTGGGTATGACATGGTTTCCATAAAGTAATACATTGATGATAGTGCACTGAACACTGATGTTGGTATAACGGAAGTGGAAACACAGGTTGACAGTGAGCTCTATGGTGACCACCACAGTGCCACTGTCTTCCGTAAGTCCTTTCATGTGTCACTTCTCCTGACTCAGGGTGTTGAATCCAGGAAGTAAATGGACAGTGTTTCCCTGCACACTCCCGTCAGTAGGCCAATCAAAGTGTATTATGGCCCATTTGCCATGTACCTCACTGGGCACCAGCAACAATAGGAGAGCCTGGAAATGTACCTCATAAAGAGGATCTTAGGTATTACACACTTGCCCCATATGGACAGACTCCAACAACTGCAATGAATATCTGTCTCATATTGGCTACTTAGGTACGATCTCTGCCTGACATACACAGTCATGTCTGACCCAACCTTGTCAGGAATTCTACATCTGAGGCAACCAGTCTGTCCACACAATATGCCCCAGATTCCTCAACCCCATCCTCACAATAACAGGACATGCCGGAGGGACAGGTTCACAACCCAGAGACTGGCCACGCTATGGAATAGATGCCACATACATGTCAAGCCAAGCACATCACTGGCCCTCTTCAACAGTAATCAGAAGGAGTGGATGGGGAATAGATCACTCTAGCGACAATACTCAGTAGACACACTAGGGAGTATCGTCAGGTGGCATGATACCAGTGTACTCTCATGGGGCTAGCCTTGTAAAGCCTCCATGGCCATTTGCCACGTACATATCTATGACTCTCTGAACCCATGGATCTCAATACTGGCAAATGTGTGTGTGTGTGTGTGTGTGTGTGTGTGTGCATTAGTGTGTCTGAAAGTGTGTGCAAGTGTATAAACATGTGAGTGAAAGTAGTTGGTGGCCCGTCTCACCCAGTACAACTACCACTGCCATACCTTACAAGTGCTGTAGATGTTATTCACTATATAGGTACCTTGGGAAACTCCACAACCTATAAGCTCTGTGGTGTGTGCGGTAACTGCATAACACTATAATACCAATAACCACATAGATTGGGGTTCTAATATGAGTCCTGGCAAGTGTGTGTGTGTGTGTGTGTGTGTGTGTGTGTGTGTGTGTGCGTGTGTGCGTGTGTGCGCGTGTGCGTGTGTGCGTGTGTGTGTATTATTGTGTATATGTGTAGGTTACTGTATTTTGTGGCCTCTCTCACCCAGTACATCACCCAGTTTGCAAGGTCTGGTGATTTCCCTCACCTTAGAAGTACCTTTGGACAAGTGTCACCCCATAACCTCCATGGCACGTGTGATAAATGTGTAACAATGTAATAATAAATAGATAGGTAGGGATTTTATTCCCAGTTCTGGCAAATGTATGTAAAAGAAGAGTATCATGTGTGTTTATGTGCAAACAACATCCATTGGATGGGCATGGATTCATATTTTATGCCATGGTACACACAGTAAACATTTCTAAGTCTACTGTATGAGGTCCGCTGTTCACATCAACCATAGTGGTATCTGTAGACACTCTTCAGCCCTATAAGCCCTGTGCAACAGTACGGAATAGTATGGTATGAATAACAAGATAGGTTGGTCTGCTAATGTCAGTACTGGCAAGTGTGTGTGTGTTTTGTGTGTGTGTGTGTGTGTGTGTGTGTGTGTGTGTGTGTGTGTGTGTGTGTGTGTGTATGCGACACTATTTTGAGTACTCTCACACCCAGTACAGCCACCATTGCCATACCCCTCAAGGCCATGCGATTTTATTCACCTTACAGGTACCTTGTAACACTCATCGCACTAGTAGTCCTGTGCCACTTGCAATAACCGTATAGTAGTGTGATAGCACAACTTGATGGGTAGGGATTCTAAACACAACCCTGGCAACTGTGATGGTGTGTGCATGTGTGTGAACAGTATTCTCTGTGTGTGTTTGGTTGACATAATATCCTGTGGAGTTGGGGGTGTTATGTTCAACCCACAACACTTACCATTATCCATTATACTAGAGCTGATGTCACCCACCATAGACTGAGATACAACCCTTCAGCCCTGTAAGCTGTAAGGGTCATGCAAGAACTCTTACACAAACCTAGGAAATATGTTCAGATACAGCTGTACCCCCATCAATGACATGGTCGATGTGTTACTACACTGTCATACCCCTTGTTGGTGATGTCTGCAGGGCCACATCCTGCTTGACACATAGACATCTGGAACACAAACTGAATACAGCATGTGAGAACACATTCACTTAGTGTTACTAATACCAATAATGCATCATGGCTGAAAAGGTACACACACTCTGATGAGTACCCATTACAAATGCCAGATGACAGCACCTTACACAGGATTAAATAGCTACCCTCTACTAAAGTCACTCGGTGTATCAGACCCATATAAGCATGACCCTGCATCAATGGTATGGATGGCATGGATGTGGCACAGGTATCATCATATGCACAGGGTGTTGTGTGGGTTTGTGAGAAGTCAAGGCTGGGCCACACAGTTGACATCATGTGTGTGTGTTTGGGGGGGGGTTCATTAAATGGGCAGCGCAAGGGTGGTGTGTGTGTATGTGTGTGTATGTTTGTATGCACACAGTCACGTGATGTGGGTGCCCTACACAGGGGTATTTTGGACAGTTGTGGGCCATACATGGCAGGGTGTACATTTCACCGTCTCTGACCATGGACACAGGAACTGGGCCTGCCAAGGGTATCACCAGCACCGCCAGGGCTGAGTCCTGATGTAGTACTAGTTCCTGCTGGTGACTGTTGCCTGTTGGATCCACACCTCTGTTAGGACCGGCCAGGATCATGTGCCCATGGCCTGCTGCATTGTGGCATTGACAGCACACCCCCCTTCAGTAGTGCTGGTGGTACTGCCAGCATGGGAATGTGATGATGCATGATCACGTAGGCCTCCAGCTGATCGTGGTGCTGCCCTACAGCCACATGACTTTTGGTCAGTGTCCATCAAATGCTCAAGCACAGTTATTCCATGGTCAAGGAGTGTCCAGGTCTCCCCCCACCATCTATCCATGACACCAGTATGCTCACAGATGGCTGCAGTGAGTTCATATTGGCACGGACACCAGGGATGTGCTGATCCCTGACCCTGAGTATATGTCTGGTATTACATTCATTACATGTCTGTGCCCCCATAACAGCCTCAAACATACATCTGGTGACTGCTACCATGTCACATGCATCAGGGGCATGACGGGTTGCAATCCTCCTCTGAGCACCCCTTCCCATCTGCCTGTGTGGGACTTCACCAGCACACTGGCTATGGCTACTGCCGGCACCCTCACTTGCCATAGTCACCACAGTAGTCTGTTCCATGCCATCACCCACCAACTGTCCTTTATTTGTGGCCACTGGTGATGGGGTATGTGTGGGCATTGTGACTGTGTGTGGGGATGGGGTTGACAATAGTGGGATGACAACTGATGGCACAGTATCAGCCCCTGGCAACCCCACCTGTGCCTCAATATGGGTATCATCATGGTCAGAGTCTCCACATACACTGACATCAGTATCAAAACTGGAGGGACCGCAGCCACCATGTCCAACTGTGAGGGAAAAACAACATATGTAAATTACTACCAGCACTATAAGGTTTGGTGGTACACACACACACACACACACACACACACACACACACACACACAGACAGGTGAGGTACCTCAAAGACATTGCAGAGACCTCACATTAGCCGACTGGAGGCATTCACAATACACAGTCAGACAATAACATACACACTCTGGATGGGCCCTCAGCATCATGCAGTGCAGCCCTTTACTAATATACACCTCTGGAATACATGAGTGGTGTTAGTAGGTGATGGTCCTTCACCTAGCATACACTGCACCCGTGTAAATTATTGCTGTTCACCTGTATAGCACTGTGGCAACTCCAACATTGCATACTCTCCAATTGTAAAGGGTTTTGTTGAATGTCTACATGTGTGGCTCATATGTTTGGTTTGTTCTTCATAACTCCTGTGTTTGTCTGATACATTACTGGGTTGGTCTGTGGATTGGTGCCACTAAGTAATGTCCTAATTGGAGGTGCAGACTGCATAACCTACAGTACATGTACATGTATTTTAAAATAAAGCCGGTTACTCAAATAACTTCCCAAACTTAAGTGTACACACACCTGTTAACATGCCAGATTTTCATGATATATCACATGAGACTTCAGAAATCAGGTCATAACATTGCCATCATGTCATATGACGTATAACCTGTGCAATACAACTGAAGAACATACACATCAGTTACAGGTATCATCTGATAACTGAAATAGGTACAATAGGCTGGTTGCATCACTTTGCACCCCCTTAAAGTAATACTTTGTTAAATCAACTTTTGATTTAACTCATTCCCTCCAGTAGAGCTCTTTTGAGTGTGTACCTTTAACTCCTAGTGGGCGTGGCTTCAGCATTTAAAAATTGAAGTTATCACCATACATTTTTAACAAATACCCATTGACAGAGGTCATATATCAATACAATTGTGTTTGCTATCATGTATGCTTCAAGATAAAATTTTCCGATACCTTGTATGTAACATGGTTTTGGAATTATTAATGCAAATATAAACAGGCAATATTTTGACGCCTAGAGGAGCAGTAGGGTGTAACTGCAGAAATGCCTGGAGACGTCACTCGGCTGTAATACAGCATGCAGTCCTCTTGGGAAGGTGTCTATCAGCATGGCCCATCTTGACTTGGAAATGTTTGCACACTCTCCCTTGCAAAACACCTCCAACTATGTCAGATTTAAAGGGCATCCCCTGTGCACTGCCCTCTTCAGGTCACCCTGCATATATCCTATTGGACGTAGGTGTGGGCTCTGACTCGGCCAGTGCAGAACGTTGCACGTGTTTTGGTAAAGCCATCCTTTTGTTGATATGGATGTATGATTTGGGCCATTGTTGTGTGGAAAGGTAGAATTCCTCACCATCCACAGCTATGTGGCAGACACCAGAATGTTTTGGAGCCACAAGGGACCAGTGTTTGGAACTGTTCATAATCCCCTGTAACTTAGCTACAACCCCAGTTCCAGATTGTGAACAGCAACCCCAAAGCAGGACACTGTCATCACCATGCTTCACAGTGGGGGTGGTGTTGTTTTGGTGATGCGCAGTGGCGATATTGTGCCAAACACACCTGTCAGAATTGTGGCCAATGAGTACAACCATGGTCCCATATTACCATAACACATTTTCCCACTTGCTTTTTGGAGACTTATGCATTTTTTTCAGACTTTCACCAGGCCTGGATATTGTTTGGTGTGGGGAACTTCTGCCATCTTCCAACCTTACCCTATGGGCAGGACATATGGAGACCATGGAAGGTTGGTGTGACATGTAGTACACACCCAGTACTTGCTAGAGATTCCTGCTACTCCTTCACTGTTGCTGTAGGGCTCCTGGCAGCCTCCCTGGCCAGTTTTGGTCTTGCATTTTCATAGACTTTGGTGGGATGTCCACTCCTTCGCAATGTCACTGTAACCCCATATTTTCACCACCTTTTGATGACTGTCTGCACTGTGTTCCATGGTATGTGCAATGTTGTGGAAATGTTTTGGTACTCTTCTTCAGGTTGATACATCTCAAACATGTGGTCCCTTAGCAGCTTTGTCACCTCTATGTGAACCATGGCTGTTGCTGTAGCAGGCAACTGGGTATATGTTAGGATAATCCTGGTAGGACAGCTGACCGTTAGTTGCTGTTAATCAAAGACTCTCTGTAATTGATGGCTGTTGTGTACCCAGTAAGATGTACTGCTTTATGTATATCGAAAGCTGCCTCAACACAGTACTAGCTTTAGCCTGTGTACACATACGCATTTAGGTTGTTGTACTATTGTTATGTGTCATTATTGTTCCCCTAGCAGATTTGTTAGCTTTACAATTGAATTGTACAGGTTATCAGTCATATGAAAGGTTGGCAGTATTCTGAACTTGTCTATTGTGCTCTCAATTTTGTATATCACACATACTTGGCATTCTAACAGGTGTGTACACCATTTATATGCACTGTATATCACTAATTTCTACAATATAACCCTAGTTTTGGGCCTTTGTCCCCTCATTTTGTCAGTCTTTGTCCAGATGTCTTGCAATGACAGGCTGTGAGGTATACCACAGATATGTGACATCTCATGCAACTAGGCCCCTGTGATGACCACCATGATGCAATGCAGTAAACACCACCACAAGTGAACATGCAGATATTGCCAAATGGCTGAGTGTAACAGTTGTGTGCATAGTCACATGCATTAACTTTAGAATGCCTGAGGTACTGGTGAGCCACAACAGGAAAACCCCATACTTACTGGGTTCACGCTACTGTCCCATGTGCAGACCAGAGGGCCCTATGTAGTTGGAAGGGAGAGGTATTGTCAGCATATTCACATTAGGCATTGATACAAGATGAATACTATGTTTCTGTGCAGGTACAGTACACACTATGATATTACACAATTTGCTGTCCTTCACCATAGATGTGCACTTGTGTGCATTACTACACCCAGCCACTAATCCATTTTGCACTGACATATTCATCTAGAGACTCTATAGAAGACAGTTTAAATGCTACCTCATTACATTGATGTGCACATTGGCCTTACCTGGATGCTCCTTGCCTGTTGCCTGGGTGCCACCCACCTCCACAACTGCTGGTTCCTGTGTTTGAATTTGTGTGGGGGGTACCCCATGGTTGGCAACGGGCTTCTCTGTTGTCGTAAGTGGGGCCTGTGTAGCTGTCCCCCACTGGTAACAGTACAGTCCTTTGCTACAGCAGCAACCCTTTGCCATGCTCAACGTAGCAAGTCAGTTGCTCTGTGCCTGATCTGATCATATGTGCATCAATGGTGGCCCAACACGTTCACTCCATGGATGATCTCATCTGACAGGGCAGTCCGTTCCTGCAGATTTTGCCAGCTATGGCCAGAAAGGATGGCATAGTTTAAAATTACAGCTTCTATGATGGCTGCTGTCTCCACTTTGGTATAAGGCATTTGCAGCTGCATGGCACCTGGAAGACATACACAGAAAAACACATCACAGGACCTCAGACACTGCCCAGAGTTCTTTACAGAGCCAGCACATGCATATGGACTATCATTACCCACCACGTACAAACACATCATACACCTGTACCTGGCAGCACTGTATGAACATGCATTGTACTCCTGGTCCTGATGTGTCATGTTCCCCACAATGAGGGCCAGTGCATTGCATAAACCACCATTCATCATTCATGTTTGTGTAGAGGGATGGCAGTGGCCATGTTCCTTGCAGATGGGGTGTCAATGGTGCTCATGCTTTGCTTGCATACAGTGTGTAATGGAGCTGAAAGCATATGCCTTGGTTCATGTAGGATGCAGAGAGACACTACACCCTTTTATACTCCCTTTAAGTACTTGGCTCCCTATTGGTCCTTTTTGATGAGTCAAAATGTAGTTCCTTATACTATTCTGGCATGTCCAAAAGTCAATTTCGGGTTTACTCCCCAGTCCAGCTGGTGAATCTGGGAATCTTGAGGCAATGTTACAACTGACTTATGTACACAGACCACCTTCTCCTCCTCCCAACAAGCTCAAATATATGTGAGAGAAACAACTATATAGCCAAACTGGAGGCTGAGCTCTCTCAACCCAGTACTGGCACAGTCAGTCAGGAGGAGACGGTAACCACACACACCACAAATCCAGTCTCACATAGACCTATCGCAACAGCAAACCAAACACATAAACACACAAAAACATACTCGGAGTCTCTAAATAAAAATCTGCCCAAGCAGCAGAGACCTCCAAAGCAGACATCCAAGCAACCGCTACCCCACAACAATACCCACGTATCACATACTTCACAAAGTCAGTGTGCCACCCAGTCACAGCCCTTAAGTCTAAACAACACATCTAAAACACTTGTAATAGGTGACTCTATTGTCAGACACACTGACAACCCACTCACCATGCTGAAGAAGGAGAAGGTCACTGTAAGCTGTCTGTCGGGTGCCAGGATCCACCACATAACACAAGCACTCAGGTCACTCCAAAGCAAGTACAAATATGACTCCATCATTGTCCATGCCGGTGTGAATGACCTGAGACGTACCTCCCTGAACTACATGAAAAGAGACATAGAGGAGCTCTCTGATCATGTAGCCCAGGCCGGTATGACCCTGACCTTGAGTAGCATTTTACCCTTACCAAGAATGATGCCACAGTATAAAGACAAAATGATCAATTTTAACAATTGGCTAAAGTATTGGTGTCATTCAAAGGGGATCCAGTGTCTGTCAGCCTGGGATGACATGCTCGACAAGCCACGTTGCTTCACTAGGGACAGCCTGCACCTGTCACCCCTGGGCTTTCGAATATTGGCTAAGGCTCTTGCCACCCCCATAGTGCCTTTTTTAGGCAAGGCTCAAAAGACAAAACCACCTCCATAGACAACACAAGGAAAAAGAAACTAAGGGTAATGCTGCTCAATACCAGAAGTCTAAACCTCAAGATGCATGCACTCAGGGCTCTCCTCAGTATGGAGAATATCGATATCTGTGCAGTAACAGAAACCTGGTTCAAGGTTCCTGAGAGCACCCCAGCACTACCAGGTTATACCTCATACCATACTTTTCGGCCCCAAAACTCGGACCGAACCACAAAAGGAGGGGGAGTATCCATATTCATCAATGATACCCACACCTCCAGGTTAGTGGCACTGCACGAAGCATCTGAGACCATCCATGTGCAACTAACAGTGGGCAAAACTGCCTTTCAGTTTGTAGCTTGCTACAGACCACCCTCCCAAACTCAGGAACCCCACTCAGCTTTCCTGAGAACACTGGAGAATATGAAGGTCTCTCCAAACACCATCATATTGGTTGACTTCAACTACCTAAACATAGACTGGGAGCACTACTCAAGCCCCAACACCCTCGCCCAACGGTTCCTAGAATTCATAAACTCAAATGCTATGGAACAACTGGTCACCACTCCCACAAGAGGGGAAAACATATTGGACCTGGTCATCACCAACATGGGGACTCTATGTTCTATACCAGAGGTATACCCCTCATTGGTAAGATATGACCATAAATTAATCTCACTGGACATCCATATCCCGTCCCCACCCCCAGCCAAGAAAACCATGGTGAAGAACTTCTCAAAAGCAAACTTCACACTTCTAAAAACTGAGGTGGAATCCTTCAAAGCCCCCGGGCCAGTGGAAAATATGGCCCAAACCGCAGAATCCTTTACAAATGCATTCTATGGGCACCTACAGGAATGCATGGATTTTGCTATCCCAAATAAAACCAAGACTCACTCCTCCAAAGGCAGACGACCTGTCTGGTGGACCCCAGCCATAAATAAGCTATACAACAGAAGGTGGAAGCTACTACATGACAGAGCAAAATCCCAAAAAGGGAAGGCATCTCTGATCAGTACTAGCAAGAAACTATGATCCCTCATAAAATTATCTAAGGCCAGCTTCGAAAGAAAAATTGCACAAGACTCTAAAGATAATCACAAGGCCTTCTTTAGTTATGTCAGGAACCTGTGTGGCAACTCCCAGATATGCTCTGAGTTAGTGCAAAATGACAAAAAATACACTGAACCCACAGACATTGCAAAAATCCTGGCAGACAGGTTCAGTGCAAACTTCTCCCCCCTCCCTCCCCAAAAGAGCAAATGTCTATCCCAACAGAGTGTAGCCTCCCTGACATCACAGATGCATAGATGAGAGCTGCCCTCTCCAAAGCAAAAAATACAGCATCAATGGGACTGGACGGTGTCCCGGGCTGCGTCTTACACAAGCTCCAAGAAGAACTGAACCCTCACATAAAGTCACTGTTCACTCTCAGCCTTACTACAGGATATGTACCCAAGGAATAGCGTACAGCAACAGTGGTCCCACTCCACAAAGGTGGTGCCACAACGGACCCCAGAAACTATCGCCCTATAAGCCTGACTAGCCTGGTCTGCAAAGCTATGGAGCGTATCATCATGGAACTCATAAACAAAGACATTGGGATCCTCCAAATACTGGATCCTACCCAATTCAGCTTTGTTAAGGGCAAATCTTGCCTCTTGAACCTGGTCGACTTCTTTGAAACAGTCTCCAAGGCCATAGATGAAGGGAAGGTAGTCCACACAGCCTACCTGCACCTCGCAAAAGCCTTCAACACAATACCCAACTCGGGCATCATAAATAAGCTCACCAGCTTAAATATCAACCCCTATGTCACAAGATGGGTTGCAAACTGGCTCAGGGATAGAACCCACATGGTCAGAATTGCAGGTGCCATGTCAGACTCTAAACCAGTTACAAGTGGCATCCCACAAGGCTCAGTCGTGGGACCTCTCTTGTTCTGTATATATTTCTCTGAGGTACAGGCTAACATGGGAGGACTATGGCTGACCAAGTTAGCAGATGACTGCAAACTGGGTGCCATAATCGACTCGCTGACTGACACAAGCATCCACCAAAAGGGACTCACAGAGATGGATAACTGGTGCCAGAGCCATGGCAAAAAGCTAAATGCCAAAAAGTGCATAGTCATCTCCTTTGGGAAAAACAAAGTGCCCACAAATTACCACATAGGTGGTAATCCATCAAGTATGGAAGAAGTAATTAGGGATTTGGGGACCCAAGTAGACAGCAATCTCTCCTTTGACAATCACATTGCCAAAGTGGTTAGAAAGACCTTCTATATAGCCAACCTTATCACGAAAGGGTTCACATCTAGATCAAGAGAAGTCATTGTGCCCCTCTACTCATCAATCATCAGGCCCATAATTGAATACAATGCCCCATTTGGGATGTACCTTACCCGGCACATGCAGCAACTGGAAAGACCCCAAAAGTACCTCACCAAGAGGATCAACAGACTCAAACAGATGCCCTACGCAGTTAGGTTAAATAAACTCCAGCTCTACTCAGTTGCTTACTGCCTATTCAGAGGCGATCTGTGCCTGACATATAAAGCCATGTCCAAACCAGAATTAATGGACATGCTCCACCTCAGGAAATCCAAATCCCTTAGAGCTACATGCTCCAGGGACTTAAACCTCAGCACAGAAATAAATAGGACATGCTGGAGGGACAGATTCATATCCCAGAGGCTCCACTCACTCTGGAACAAAATCCCAATTCATGTTAGGCAGAGCCCCTCAATGACCCTCTTCAAGAGAAATCTTGACGAGTGGATGGGAGATCGTAGGTTTACCCCTGGGATCTCTTCTATGTCCCTACTAGACAGAGGCACAGTAAACTAACCTTAAAAGGGCTATCTTCTGTGACCTACTATACAGAGGCACAGTCAACTAATCTAAAAGTGTGGCAAAAGCCAAACACATTCTGGCTAGGCTTATAAATGCCCTAGGGCAGATAGCCTAGTATCAACATATGAGCCTATGAACCTATGTTATCAGGCCCCAAGGGGACTTGATTTTGTTAACTTTTATTATGCAGTTTGCACCTGATCCATGATGATGAGGGGAGGGGTGCATGTGCTGTGCATATCCACCTATATTGATGGTGAGCCAGAAAGGGGATGTTTGCCCTAAACCTGTCTGCAGCAGGTTGGCTGTAGCTATGGTGTGTGTGTATTTGCTGTGATTGACCACCATTACAGGGTGTGTTGGGTTGGTACTTCTGAAACTGCAGGCATATGGAAAGATGGTCTTGTGATTGCCCTTAGTGGATGTCTCCAATTTGTACTCATAGTTAGCCTTATAGTAATCCACCTGTGACCTATTATGCTTGTTCAGACAAAGGTTGACATGCTGCCCAGTTGGGGCTGCTAATACTTTGCCCTGTACAGCCAATATAGCATCACATTATGTGCTTTGTGCATTGCTGCTGTCCAGCAAAAGGGTTTTCTCTACTTTGGTGGAGACAGGTTTTACAAGGAAGGTATTGCTGAGGGCATACAGCTATGTGGGTGGTCATATATCTGTTAGTAGCATGCATGGACACAAGGTCAGAACACAGTTGGCCACCTCTACAATTTCAACATGATATTCATGCTTATTATACTACCCATGTCTGTGTAATCATGCTTATTATACTACCCATGTCTGTGTACTCATGTTTATTATACTACCCATGTCTGTGTATTCATACCTATTATAATACCCATGTCTGTGTACTCATGCTTATTATACTAACTATGCCTGTGTACTCATGCTTATTATACTACCATGTCTGTGTACTAATGCTTATTAAACTACCCATGTCTGTGTACTCATGCTTATTGTACTACCCATGTCTGTGTACTCATGCTTATTATACTACCCATGCCTATGTACTCATGCTTATTATACTACCCATGTCTGTGTACTCATGCTTATTATACTACCCGAGTCTGTGTACTCTGCTTATTATACTAACTGTGACTGTGTACTCATGCTTATTATACTACCTATTTCTGTGTACTCATGCTTATTATACTACCCATGTCTGTGAACTCATGCTTATTGTACTACCCGTGTCTGTGTATTCATGCTTATTATACTGCCCATGTCTGTGTACTCATGCTTATTATACTGCCCATGTTTGTATAATCATGCATATTATACTACCCATGTCTGTGTACTCATGCTTATTATACTACCCATGTCTGTGTACTCATGCTTAAAATACTACCCATGCCTGTGTACTCATGCTTATTATAATACCCGTGTCTGTGTACTCCTGCTTAATATACAACCCGTGCCTGTGTACTCATGCTTATTATACTACCCATGTATGTGTACTCATGCTTATTATACTACCCATGTCTGTGCACTCATGCTTATTATACTACCCATGTCTGTGTACTCATGCTTATTATACTACCCATGTCTGTGTACTCATGCTTATTATACTACCCATGTCTGTGTACTCATGTTTATTATACTATCCATGTCTATGTACTCATGCTTATTATACTACCCATGTCTGTGTACTGATGCTTATTATACTACCCATGTCTGTGTACTCATGCTTATTATACTACCCATGTCTGTGTACTCATGCTTATTATACTACCCATGTCTGTGTACTCATGCTTATTATACTACCCATGTCTGTGTACTCATGCTTATTATACTACCCATGTCTGTGTACTCATGCTTATTATACTACCCATGTCTGTGTACTCATGCTTATTATACTACCCATGTCTGTGTACTCATGCTTATTATACTACCCATGTCTGTGTACTCATGCTTATTATACTACCCATGTCTGTGTACTCATGCTTATTATACTACCCATGTCTGTGTACTCATGCTTATTATACTACCCATGTCTGTGTACTCATGCTTATTATACTACCCATGTCTGTGTACTCATGCTTATTATACTACCCATGTCTGTGTACTCATGCTTATTATACTACCCATGTCTGTGTACTCATGCTTATTATACTACCCATGTCTGTGTACTCATGCTTATTATACTACCCATGTCTGGGTACTCATGCTTATTATACTACCCATGTCTGTGTACTCATGCTTATTATACTACCCATGTCTGTGTACTCATGCTTATTATACTACCCATGTCTGTGTACTCATGCTTATTATACTACCCATGTCTGTGTACTCATGCTTATTATACTACCCATGTCTGTGTACTCATGCTTATTATACTACCCATGTCTGTGTACTCATGCTTATTATACTACCCATGTCTGTGTACTCATGCTTATTATACTACCCATGTCTGTGTACTCATGCTTATTATACTACCCATGTCTGTGTACTCATGCTTATTATACTACCCATGTCTGTGTACTCATGCTTATTATACTACCCATGTCTGTGTACTCATGCTTATTATACTACCCATGTCTGTGTACTCATGCTTATTATACTACCCATGTCTGTGTACTCATGCTTATTATACTACCCATGTCTGTGTACTCATGCTTATTATACTACCCATGTCTGTGTACTCATGCTTATTATACTACCCATGTCTGTGTACTCATGCTTATTATACTACCCATGTCTGTGTACTCATGCTTATTATACTACCCATGTCTGTGTACTCATGCTTATTATACTACCCATGTGTACTCATGCTTATTATACTACCCATGTCTGTGTACTCATGCTTATTATACTACCCATGTCTGTGTACTCATGCTTATTATACTACCCATGTCTGTGTACTCATGCTTATTATACTACCCATGTCTGTGTACTCATGCTTATTATACTACCCATGTCTGTGTACTCATGCTTATTATACTACCCATGTCTGTGTACTCATGCTTATTATACTACCCATGTCTGTGTACTCATGCTTATTATACTACCCATGTCTGTGTACTCATGCTTATTATACTACCCATGTCTGTGTACTCATGCTTATTATACTACCCATGTCTGTGTACTCATGCTTATTATACTACCCATGTCTGTGTACTCATGCTTATTATACTACCCATGTCTGTGTACTCATGCTTATTATACTACCCATGTCTGTGTACTCATGCTTTTTATACTACCCATGTCTGTGTACTCATGCTTATTATACTACCCATGTCTGTGTACTCATGCTTATTATACTACCCATGTCTGTGTACTCATGCTTATTATACTACCCATGCCTGTGTACTTATGCTTATTATACTACCCGTGTCAGTGTACTGATGTTTTTTAAACTACCCATGTCTGTGTACTCATGCTTATTATACTACCCGTGTCTGTGTACTCATGCTTATTAAACTAACCATGTCTGTGTACTCATGCTTATTATACTACCCATGTCTGTGTACTCATGCTTATTATACTACCCATGTCTGTGTACTCATGCTTATTATACTACCCATGTCTGTGTACTCATGCTTATTATACTACCCATGTCTGTGTACTCATGCTTATTATACTACCCTTGTCTGTGTACTCATGCATGTTATACCACCCATGTCTGTGTACTCATGCTTATTGTACTAACCATGTCTGTGTACTCAGGCTTATTATACTACCCATGTCTGTGTACTCATGCTTATTATACTACCCATGTCTGTGTACTCATGCTTATTATACTACCCATGTCTGTGTACTCATGCTTATTATACTACCCACATCTGTGTACTTATGCTTATTATACTACCCATGTCTGTGTACACATGCTTATTATACTACCCATGTCTGTGTACTCATGCTTATTATACTACCCATGTCTGTGTACTCATGCTTATTATACTACCCATGTCTGTGTACTCATGCTTATTATACTACCCATGTCTGTGTACTCATGCTTATTATACTACCCATGTCTGTGTACTCATGCTTATTATACTACCCATGTCTGTGTACTCATGCTTATTATACTACCCATGTCTGCGTACTCATGCTTATTATACTACCCATGTCTGTGTACTCATGCTGATTATACTACCCATGTATGTGTACTCATGCTTATTATACTAGCCATGTCTGTGTACTCATGGTTATTGTACTACCCATGTCTGTGTACTCATGCTTATTATACTACCCATGTCTGTGTACTCATGCTTATTATACTACCCCTGTCTGTGTACTCATGCTTACTATACTACCCATGTCTGGGTACTCATGCTTATTATGCTACCCATGTCTGTGTACTCATGCTTATTATACTACCCATGTCTGTGTACTCATGCTTATTATACTACCCATGTCTGTGTACTCATGCTTATTATACTACCCATGTCTGTGTACTCATGCTTATTATACTACCCGTGTCTGTGTACTCATGCTTATTATACTACCCATGTCTGTGTACTCATGCTTATTATACTACCCATGGTTGTGTACTCATGCTTATTATACTACCCATGTCTGTGTACTCATGCTTATTATACTACCCATGTCTGTGTACTCATGCTTATTATACTACCCGTGTCTGTGTACTCATGCTTATTATACTACCCATGTCTGTGTACTCATGCTTATTATACTACCCATGTCTGTGTACTCATGCTTATTATACTACCCATGTCTGTGTACTCATGCTTATTATACTACCCATGTCTGTGTACTCATGCTTATTATACTACCCATGTCTGTGTACTCCTGCTTATTATACTACCCATGTCTGTGTACTCATGCTTATTATACTACCCATGTCTGTGTACTCATGCTTATTATACTACCCATGTCTGTGTACTCATGCTTATTATACTACCCATGTCTGTGTACTCATGCTTATTATACTACCCATGTCTGTGTACTCATGCTTATTATCCTACCCATGTCTGTGTACTCATGCTTATTATACTACCCATGTCTGTGTACTCATGCTTATTATACTACCCATGTCTGTGTACTCATGCTTATTATACTACCCATGCCTGTGTACTCATGCTTATTATACTACCCATGTCTGTGTGCTCATGCTTATTATACTACCCACGTCTGTGTACTCATGCTTATTATACTACCCATGACTGTGTATTCATGCTTAATATACTACCCGTGTCTGTGTACTCATGCTTATTATACTACCCATGTCTGTGTACTCATGCTTATTATACCCATGTCTGTGTACTCATGCTTATTATACTACCCATGTCTGTGTACTCATGCTTATTATACTACCCATGTCTGTGTACTCATGCTTATTATACTACCCATGTCTGTGTACTCATGCTTATTATACTACCCATGTCTGTGTACTCATGCTTATTATACTACCCATGTCTGTGTACTCATGCTTATTATACTACCCATGTCTGTGTACTCATGCTTATTATACTACCCATGTCTGTGTACTCATGCTTATTATACTACCCATGTCTGTGTACTCATGCTTATTATACTACCCATGTCTGTGTACTCATGCTTATTATACTACCCATGTCTGTGTACTCATGCTTATTATACTACCCATGTCTGTGTACTCATGCTTATTATACTACCCATGTCTGTGTACTCATGCTTATTATACTACCCATGTCTGTGTACTCATGCTTATTATACTACCCATGTCTGTGTAGTCATGCTTATTATACTACCCATGTCTGTGTAGTCATGCTTATTATACTACCCACATCTGTGTACTCATGCTTATTATACTTCCCATGTCTGTCTACTCATGCTTATTATACTACCCATGTCTGTGTACTCATGCTTATTTTTCTACCCATGTCTGTGTACTCATTCTTATTATACTACCCATGTCTGTGTACTCATGCTTATTATACTACCCATGTCTGTGTACTCATGCTTATTATACTACCCATGTCTGTGTACTCATGCTTATTATACTACCCATGTCTGTGTACTCATGCTTATTATACAACCCATGTCTGTGTACTCATGCTTATTGTACTACCCATGTCTGTGTACTCATGCTTATTATACTACCCATGTCTGTGTACTCATGCTTATTATACTACCCATGTCTGTGTAGTCATGCTTATTATACTACCCACGTCTGTGTACTCATGCTTATTATTCTACCCATGTCTGTGTACTCATGCTTATTATACTTCCCATGTCTGAGTACTCATGCTTATTATACTACCCATGTCTGTGTACTCATGCTTATTTTTCTACCCATGTCTGTGTACTCATTCTTATTATACTATCCATGTCTGTATACTCATTCTTATTATACTACCCATGTATGTGTACTCATGCTTATTATACTACCCATGTCTGTGTACTCATGCTTTTTTTACTACCTATGTCTGTGTACTCATGCTTATTATACTACCCCTGTCTGTGTACTCATGCTTATTATACTACCCATGTCTGTGTACTCATGCTTATTATACTACCCATGTCTGTGTAGTCATGCTTATTATACTACCCATGTCTGTGTAGTCATGCTTATTATACTACCCACATCTGTGTACTCATGCTTATTATACTTCCCATGTCTGTCTACTCATGCTTATTATACTACCCATGTCTGTGTACTCATGCTTATTTTTCTACCCATGTCTGTGTACTCATTCTTATTATACTACCCATGTCTGTGTACTCATGCTTATTATACTACCCATGTCTGTGTACTCATGCTTATTATACTACCTTTGTCTGTGTACTCATGCTTATTATACTACCCTTGTCTGTGTACTCATGCTTATTATACTACCCATGTCTGTGTACTCATGCTTATTATACTACCCATGTCTGTGTACTCATGCTTATTATACTACCCATGTCTGTGTACTCATGCTTATTATACTACCCATGTCTGTGTACTCATGCTTATTATACTACCCATGTCTGTGTACTCATGCTTATTATACTACCCATGTCTGTGTACTCATGCTTATTATACTACCCATGTCTGTGTACTCATGCTTATTATACTACCCATGTCTGTGTACTCATGCTTATTATACTACCCATGTCTGTGTAGTCATGCTTATTATACTACCCACGTCTGTGTACTCATGCTTATTATTCTACCCATGTCTGTGTACTCATGCTTATTATACTACCCATGTCTGTGTACTCATGCTTATTATACAACCCATGTCTGTGTACTCATGCTTATTATACTACCCATGTCTGTGTACTCATTCTTATTATACTATCCATGTCTGTATACTCATTCTTATTATACTACCCATGTATGTGTACTCATGCTTATTATACTACCCATGTGTGTGTACTCATGCTTATTATACTACCCATGTCTGTGTACTCATGCTTATTATACTACCCATGTGTGTGTACTCATGCTTATTATACTACCCATGTCTGTGTACTCATGCTTTTTGTACTTCCCGTGTCTGTGTACTCATGCTTATTATACTACCCACATCTGTGTACTCATGCTTATTATACTACCCATGTCTGTGTACTCATGCTTATTATACTACCCATGTCTGTGTACTCATGTTTATTATACTACCCATGTCTTTGTACTCATGCTTATTATACTACTCATGTCTGTGTACTCATGCTTATTATACTACCCATGTCTGTGTACTCATTCTTATTATACTACCCACGTCTATGTACTCGTGCTTATTATACTACCTATGTCTGTGGACTCATGCTTATTATACGACCCATGTCTGTGTACTCATGCTTATTATACTACCCATGTCTGTGTACTCATGCTTATTATACTATCCATGTCTGTTTACTCCTGCTTATTATACTACCCATGTCTGTGTAGTCATGCTTATTATACTACCCACGCCTGTGTACTCATACTTATTATACTACCCATGTCTGTGTACTCATGCTTATTAAACTACCCATGTTGGTGTACTCATGCTTAATATACTACCCGTGTCTGTATACTCATGCTTATTATACTACCCATGTCTGTGTACTCATGCTTATTATACTACCCATGTGTGTGTACTCATGCTTATTATACTACCCATGTCTGTGTACTCATGCTTATTATACTACCCAAGTCTGTGTACTCATGCTTATTATACTACCCATGTCTGTGTACTCATGCTTATTATACTACCCATGTCTGTACACACATGCTTATTATACTACGCTTGTCTGTGTACTCATGCTTATTATACTTCCAATGTCTGTGTACTCATGCTTATTATACTACCCATGTCTGTATACTCATGGTTATTATACTACCCATGTCTGTGTACTCATGCTTATTATACTACCCATGTCTGTGTACTCATGCTTATTATACTACCCATGTCTGTGTACTCATGCTTATTATACTACCCATGTCTGTGTACTCATGCTTATTATACTACCCATGTCTGTGTACTCATGCTTATTATACTACCTATGTCTGTGTACTCATGCTTATTATACTACCCATGTCTGTGTAGTCATGCTTATTATACTACCCACGTCTGTGTACTCATGCTTATTATACTACCCATGTCTGTGTACTCATGCTTATTATACTTCCCGTGTCTATGTACTCATGCTTATTATACTACCCATGTCTGTGTACTCATTCTTGTTATACTATCCCTGTCTGTATACTCATTCTTATTATACTACCCATGTATGTGTACTCATGCTTATTATACTACCCATGTGTGTGTACTCATGCTTATTATACTACCCACGCCTGTGTACTCATGCTTATTATACTACCCATGTCTGTGTACTCATGCTTATTATACTACCCATGTGTGTGTACTCATGCTTATTATACTACCCATGTCTGTGTACTCATGCTTATTATACTACCCAAGTCTGTGTACTCATGCTTATTATACTACTCATGTCTGTGTACTCATGCTTATTATACTACCCATGTCTGTGTACTTATGCTTATTATACTACCCATGTCTGTGTACTCATGCTTATTATACTACCCAAGTCTGTGTACTCATGCTTATTATACTACTCATGTCTGTGTACTCATGCTTATTATACTACCCATGTCTGTGTACTCATGCTTATTATACTACCCATGTATGTGTACTCATGCTTATTATACTCCCCATGTCTGTGTACCCATGCTTATTGTACTACCCATGTCTGTGTATTCATGCTTATTATACTACCCATGTCTATGCACTCATGCTTATTATACTACCCATGTCTGTGTACTCATGCTTATTATACTACCCATGTCTGTGTACTCATGCTTATTATACTACCCATGTCTGTGTACTCATGCTTATTATACTACCCATGTCTGTGTACTCATGTTTATTATACTACCCATGTCTGTGTACTCATGCTTATTTTACTACCCATGTCTGTGTACTCATGCTTATTATACTACCCATGTCTGTGTACTCATGCTTATTATACTACCCATGTCTGTGTACTCATGCTTATTATACTACCCATGTCTGTGTACTCATGCTTATTATACTACCCATGTCTGTGTACTCATGCTTATTATACTACCCATGTCTGTGTACTCATGATTATTATACTACCCTTGTCTGCGTACTCATGCTTATTATACTACCCATGTCTGTGTACTCATGCTTATTATACTACCCATGTCTGTGAACTGATGCTTATTTTACTACCCATGTCTGTGTACTCATGCTTATTATACTACCCATGTCTGTGTACTCATGCTTATTATACTACCCATGTCTGTGTACTCATGCTTATTATACTACCCATGTCTGTATACTCATGCTTATTATACTACCCATGTCTGTGTACTCATGCTTATTATACTACCCATGTCTGTGTACTCATGCTTATTATACTACCCATGTCTGTGTACTCATGCTTATTGTACTACCCATGTCTGTGTACTCATGCTTATTATACTACCCATGTCTGTGTACTCATGCTTATTATACTACCCATGTCTGTGTACTCATGCTTATTATACTACCCGTGTCTGTGTACTCATGCTTATTATACTACCCATGTCTGTGTACTCATGCTTATTATACTACCCATGTCTGTGTACTCATGCTTATTATACTACCCATGTCTATGTACTCATGCTTATTATACTACCCATGTCTGTGTACTCATGCTTATTATACTACCCATGTCTGTGTACTCATGCTTATTATACTACCCATGTCTGTGTACTCATGCTTATTATACTACCCATGTCTGTGTACTCATGCTTATTATACTACCCATGTCTGTGTACTCATGCTTATTATACTACCCATGTCTGTGTACTCATGCTTATTATACTACCCATGTCTGTGTACTAATGCTTATTATACAACTCATGTCTGTGTACTCATGCTTATTATACTACCCATGTCTGTGTACTCATGCTTATTATACTACCCATGTCTGTGTACTCATGCTTATTATACTACCCGTGTCTGTGTACTCATGCTTATTATACTACCCATGTCTGTGTACTCATGCTTATTATACTACCCATGTCTGTGTACTCATGCTTATTATACTACCCATGTCTGTGTACTCATGCTTATTATACTACCCATGTCTGTGTACTCATGCTTATTATACTACCCATGTCTGTGTACTCATGCTTATTATACTACCCATGTCTGTGTACTCATGCTTATTATACTACCTGTGTCTGTGTACTCATGCTTATTATACTACCCATGTCTGTGTACTCATGCTTATTATACTACCCATGTCTGTGTACTCATGCTTATTATACTACCCATGTCTGTGTACTCATGCTTATTATACTACCCATGTCTGTGTACTCATGCTTATTATACTACCCATGTGTGTGTACTCATGCTTATTATACTACCCATGTCTGTGTACTCATGCTTATTATACTACCCAAGTCTGTGTACTCATGCTTATTATACTACTCATGTCTGTGTACTCATGCTTATTATACTACCCATGTCTGTGTACTCATGCTTATTATACTACCCATGTCTGTGTACTCATGCTTACTATACTACCCATGTCTGTGTACTCATGCTTATTATACTAGCCGTGTCTGTGTACTCATGCTTATTATACTACCCATGTCTGTGTACTCATGCTTATTATACTACCCATGTCTGTGTACTCATGCTTATTATACTACCCATGTCTGTGTAATCATACTTATTATACTACCCATGTCTGTGTACTCATGCTTATTATACTACCCATGTCTGTGTACTCATGCTTATTATACTACCCATGTCTGTGTACTCATGCTTATTATACTACCCATGTCTGTGTACTCATGCTTATTATACTACTGATGTCTGTGTACTCATGCTTATTATACTACCCATGTCTGTGTACTCATGATTATCATACTACCCATTTCTGTGTACTCATGCTTATTATAGTACCCATGTCTGTGTACTCATGCTTATTATACTACCCATGTCTGTGCACTCATGCTTATTATACTACCCATGTCTGTGTACTCATGCTTATTATACTACCCATGTCTGTGTACTCATGCTTATTATACTACCCATGTCTGTGTACTCATGCTTATTATACTACCCATGTCTGTGTACTCAAACTTATTATACTACCCATTTCTGTGTACTCATGCTTATTATACTACCCATGTCTGTGTACTCATGCTTATTATACTACCCATGTCTGTGTACTCATGCTTATTATACTACCCGTGTCTGTGTACTCATGCTTATTATACTACCCATGTCTGTGTACTCATGCTTATTATACTACCCATGTCTGTGTACTCATGCTTATTATACTACCCATGTATGTGTACCCACGCTTATTATACTACCCATGTCTGTGTACTCATGCTTATTATACTACCCATGTCTGTGTACTCATGCTTATTATACTACCCATGTCTGTGTACTCATGCTTATTATACTACCCATGTCTGTGTACTCATGCTTATTATACTACCCATGTCTGTGTACTCATGCTTATTATACTACCCATGTCTGTGTACTCATGCTTATTATACTACCCGTGTCTGTGTACTCATGCTTATTATACTACCCATGTCTGTGTACTCATGCTTATTATACTACCCATGTCTGTGTACTCATGCTTATTATACTACCCATGTCTGTGTACTCATGCTTATTATACTACCCATGTCTGTGTACTCATGCTTATTATACTACCCATGTCTGTGTACTCATGCTTATTATACTACCAATGTCTGTGTACTCATGCTTATTATACTACCCATGTCTGTGTACTCATGCTTATTATACTACCCATGTCTGTGTACTCATGCTTATTATACTACCCATGTCTGTGTACTCATGCTTATTATACTACCCATGTCTGTGTACTCATGCTTATTATACTACCCATGTCTGTGTACTCATGCTTATTATACTACCCATGTCTGTGTACTCATGCTTATTATACTACCCATGTCTGTGTACTCATGTTTATTATACTAGCCATGTCTGTGTACTCATGCTTATTATACTACCCATGTCTGTGTACTCATGCTTATTATTCTACCCATGTCTGTGTACTCATGTTTATTATACTACCCATGTCTGTGTACTCATGCTTATTATACTACCCATGTCTGTGTACTCATGCTTATTATACTACCCATGTCTGTGTACTCATGCTTATTATACTACCCATGTCTGTGTACTGATGCTTATTATACTACCCATGTCTGTGTACTCATGCTTATTATACTACCCACGTCTTTGTACTCATGCTTATTATACTACCCATGTCTGTGTACTCATGCTTATTATACTACCCATGTCTGTGTACTCATGCTTATTATACTACCCATGTCTGTGTACTCATGCTTATTATACTACCCATGTCTGTGTACTCATGCTTATTATACTACCCATGTCTGTGTACTCATGCTTATTATACTACCCATGTCTGTGTACTCATGCTTATTATACTACCCATGTCTGTGTACTCATGCTTATTATACTACCCATGTCTGTGTACTCATGCTTATTATACTACCCATGTCTGTGTACTCATGCTTATTATACTACCCATGTCTGTGTAGTCATGCTTATTATACTACCCATGTCTGTGTACTCATGCTTATTATACTACCCATGTCTGTGTACTCATGCTTATTATACTACCCATGTCTGTGTACTCATGCTTATTATACTACCCGTGTCTGTGTACTCATGCTTATTATACTACCCATGTCTGTGTACTCATGCTTATTATACTACCCATGTCTGTGTACTCATAGTTATTGTACTACCCATGCCTGTGTACTCATGCTTATTATACTACCTGTACGCATGCTTATTATACTACCCATGTCTCTGTACTCATGCTTATTATACTACCCATGTCTGTGTACTCATGCTTATTATACTACCCATGTCTGTGTACTCATGCTTATTATACTACCCATGTCTGTGTACTCATGCTTATTATACTACCCATGTCTGTGTACTCATGCTTATTATACTACCCATGTCTGTGTACTCATGCTTATTATACTACCCATGTCTGTGTACTCATGCTTATTATACTACCCATGTCTGTGTACTCATGCTTATTATACTACCCATGTCTGTGTACTCATGCTTATTATACTACCCATGTCTGTGTACTCATGCTTATTATACTACCCGTGTCTGTGTACTCATGCTTATTATACTACCCATGTCTGTGTACTCATGCTTATTATACTACCCATGTCTGTGTACTCATGCTTATTATACTACCCGTGTCTGTGTACTCATGCTTATTATACTACCTGTGTCTGTGTACTCATGCTTATTATACTACCCGTGTCTGTGTACTCATGCTTATTATACTACCCATGTCTGTGTACTCATGCTTATTATACTACCCATGTCTGTGTACTCATGCTTATTATACTACCCATGTCTGTGTACTCATGCTTATTATACTACCCATGTCTGTGTACTCATGCTTATTATACTACCCATGTCTGTGTACTCATGCTTATTATACTACCCATGTCTGTGTACTCATGCTTATTATACTACCCATGTCTGTGTACTCATGCTTATTATACTACCCATGTCTGTGTACTCATGCTTATTATACTACCCATGTCTGTGTACTCATGCTTATTATACTACCCATGTCTGTGTACTCATGCTTATTATACTACCCATGTCTGTGTACTCATGCTTATTATACTACCTGTGTCTGTGTACTCATGCTTATTATACTACCCATGTCTGTGTACTCATGCTTATTATACTACCCATGTCTGTGTACTCATGCTTATTATACTACCCGTGTCTGTGTACTCATGCTTATTATACTACCCATGTCTGTGTACTCATGCTTATTATACTACCCGTGTCTGTGTACTCATGCTTATTATACTACCCGTGTCTGTGTACTCATGCTTATTATACTACCCATGTCTGTGTACTCATGCTTATTATACTACCCATGTCTGTGTACTCATGCTTATTATACTAATCATGTCTGTGTACTCATGCTTATTATACTACCCATGTCTGTGTACTCATGCTTATTATACTACCCATGTCTGTGTACTCATGCTTATTATACTACCCATGTCTGTGTACTCATGCTTATTATACTACCCATGTCTGTGTACTCATGCTTATTATACTATTCATGTCTGTGTACTCATGCTTATTATACTACCCATGTCTGTGTACTCATGCTTATTATACTACCCATGTCTGTGTACTCATGCTTATTATACTATCCATGTCTGTGTACTCATGCTTATTATACTACCCATGTCTGTGTACTCATGCTTATTATACTACCTGTGTCTGTGTACTCATGCTTATTATACTACCTGTGTATGTGTACTCATGCTTATTATACTACCTGTGTCTGTGTACTCATGCTTATTATACTACCCGTGTCTGTGTACTCATGCTTATTATACTACCCATGTCTGTGTACTGATGCTTATTATACTAATCATGTCTGTGTACTCATGCTTATTATACTACCCGTGTCTGTGTACTCATGCTTATTATACTTCCCATGTCTGTGTACTCATGCTTATTATACTACCTGTGTCTGTGTACTCATGCTTATTATACTACCCATGTCTGTGTACTCATGCTTATTATACTATCCATGTCTCTGTACTCATGCTTATTATACTACCCATGTCTGTGTACTCATGCTTATTATACTACCCATGTCTGTGTACTCTTGCTTATTATACTACCCGTGTCTGTGTACTCATGCTTAATATACTACCCGTGTCAGTGTACTCATGCTTATTATACTACCCATGTCTGTGTACTCATGCTTATTATACTGCCCGTGTCTGTGTACTCATGCTTATTATACTAACCGTGTCTGTGTACTCATGCTTATTACACTACCTGTGTCTGTGTACTCATGCTTATTATACTACCTGTGTCTGTGTACTTATGCTTATTATACTACCTGTGTCTGTGTACTTATGCTTATTATACTACCCGTGTCTGTGTACTCATGCTTATTATACTACCTGTGTCTGTGTACTTATGCTTATTATACTACCCGTGTCTGTGTACTCATGCTTATTATACTACCCATGTCTCTGTACTGATGCTTATTATACTAATCATGTCTGTGTACTCATGCTTATTATACTACCCGTGTCTGTGTACTCATGCTTATTATACTACCCATGTCTGTGTACTCATGCTTATTATACTACGTGTTTCTGTGTACTCATGCTTATTATACTACCCGTGTCTGTGTACTCATGCTTATTATACTAATCATGTCTCTGTACTAGTGCTTATTATACTACCTGTGTCTGTGTACTCATGCTTATTATACTACCCATGTCTGTGTACTCATGCTTATTATACTATCCATGTCTCTGTACTCATGCTTATTATACTACCCATGTCTGTGTACTCATGCTTATTATACTACCCATGTCTGTGTACTCGTGCTTATTATACTATTCATGTCTGTGTACTCATGCTTATTATACTACCCGTGTCTGTGTACTCATGCTTATTATACTACCCATGTCTGTGTACTCAAGCTTATTATTCTACCCGTGTCTGTGTACTCATGCTTATTATATGTACAGGTTCACTATATAATTTTGAAATATTGAAATACCGAATTTCAGTATTTTGAACTTACATAGCCGAACACACAAAACACCGAAACCCTAAAACCGCGAAATTCAAAATCCCGATGGTACACTACAGATACAGCACACACAAACACATACACACAACTTCCCCCCAACTCAAACATAATATCCTACACTACAGATAAGCAGAGGAGACAGCCCCCATGCACCCCCCCTTGTGGGAGTCAAGTGCCCCCACACCCACCCTACTTATATATACTAACTCCAAGATTGCACAATGAGACACACACAGGTAACACTCCCATGCATTGTACACACCTTCTCACACACACATCACAGTCAAAACATACCCATTGACATACACTAAAGCCCCTAACCAACACACATACATACATACCCTTACTCACATCTTACTAGAGGTTTCTTAGTTTCATAGTATAGTACTAGGCTATCTGCCCTAGGGCATTTATAAGCCTAGCCAAAGTGTATGTGGCTTTTGCCACCCCATGTAATGATACAAAAGTGTACAATTTAAATTAAATTTAGTTTACTGTGCCTCTGTCTAGCAATGACACAGAGATGACCCCCGGGGTAAATCTATGATCACCCATCCATTCGTCCAGATTTCTCTTGAAGAGAGTCAGTGAGGGGCTCTGCCTAACATGGACAGGTAACCTGTTCCAGAGTGTGGGAAGCCTCTGGGTTATGAATCTGTCCCTCCAACATGTCTTATTCATATTTGTGCTGACGTTTAGATCTTTAGCTCTTGTGGCTCTGATGGATTTGGAGTTTTTGAGGTGGAGCATGTCCATTATATCTGAATTTGACATGGCCTTGTACGTAAGGCACAGATCACCTCTGAGCAGGCAGTATGCTACTGAATAGAGCTGGAGCTTTTTCAGTCTGGCACCATATGACATATGCTGGAGACCCTTGATCCTCTTGGTAAAGTACTTTTGGGGTCTCTCTAGCTGCTGCAGGTGCCGGGTGAGGCACATACCAAATGGGGCATTGTACTCAATCATAGGCCTGATAAGGGAGGAATATAAGGGTACAATGACATCCTTTGATCTGGATGTGAATCCCTTCATGATAAGGTGGGCAAGGTAGAAGGTCTTTCTAACCACTTTGGCGACGTGGGTGTCAAATGAGAGGTCAATGTCAACTTGGGTCCCCAGGTCTCTGATTGCTTTTTCCATACTTAATGGATTACCACCTATGTGGTAATTTGTGGATACTTTGTTTTTTCCAAAGGGGATGACTATACATTGTTTGGCATTTAGTTTAAAGCCATGGCTCTGGCACCAGTCGTCTGTTTCTGTGAGGCCCTTCTGGAGGATGCATGTGTCAGCTGGTGTGTCGACTATGGCTCCTAGTTTGCAGTTGTCTGCAAATTTTGTCAGCCACAACCCCCCCTATGTTTGCCTGCACATCTGAGAAATAAATGCCAAACAAGAGGGGTCCCAAGACAGAGCCCTGTGGGACTCCACTTGTGACTGTCTTAGAGTCTGACATAGCTCCAGCTATTCTGACTTTGTGGGTTCTGTCCTTTAGCCAGTTTGCAACCCATCTTGTGACAAACGGGTTTACATTTAAGCTGTTGAGCTTGTCTATGATGCCTGAGTGGGGTATTGTGTCGAAGGCTTTTGCCAGATCCAGGTAGGCTGTATGAACTGCTTTGCTTTCATCGATGGCTCTAGTGACTGTTTCAAAAAAGTCCACCAGGTTCAAAAGGCAGGATCTGCCTTTTACAAAGCTGAACTGGGTAGGGTCAATTGTCTGTAGGTCCCCAATGTCTTTGTTTATGAGTTCCATAATGATGGTGCTTTACCAGAAAGGCTCATCCAGACTCTGCTACACTTTGCTGTGAAGGAAAGGTTAGTTTGCTGTTATTTTTTGTATTTCTGTATTGCCTTTCTATATTTTGAATGCTGTAGTTTGTTTTCTTTACCTTGTGTTTTGCTTGCATTCTGTTTTAACAGCATATTAAAACTTCAAAAGAGACCACAGCTCTCTCTGTTCTGAGTCAGGCAGAATTTTTTCCCTACCTCCCACCCATTTAAGTTGTCTTGTTAAATACCACTGTCTTTCTAGTTGCCCGCCTCTTATGTTAATCTGACCATATATCTCATTTCTCTCTACTTTCACTGGCTTATGTGAGTATTCACAAAACCATCACTTTTGAAATCCCACCCCTTCAATTATTTAAATTTATTGGCCATCCTACAGTATTTCATAGTACCAAAATACAAAAGTAACCACCCCTTTCAGTCCATCTTGCTGTTTTAAAAATAGTAACTCTCCACTAAACCTTAACTTTTTAAACAGGTAAAACTCAATTTACCTACTTTCATATCTAACTTCTCTAGTGCACACTGCAGAGTGCATTCTTTTCAATCTTACCTTTAAGCATCCCTGTTACTAGCACTTTCTCTAATACCTAAAAGATCATCTCTACTTGACTCCAAGTAGACTTTTCTCTATCTGTTAAACCTAGCACTTGCTCCTACAGTACTTATTACCTTGATATGGCACTCTTATAGATAGCACCCCAAAAAAGCAAACCTCCATTTCTCGGTCACCCACGCCCCCGAATCTCTTTTAAAGTTTTTGTCTAGTCCTTCTAGCATGTCGAGGATCATTTGCTAGTGTCCTCTCCTGCTCAGCTGGTGAACCTGGGAATATTGAGGCAATGTTACAATTGCCTCATGTACACAGACAACCCTCTCCTCCTCCCACAAAACACAAATACATGCGAGAGATGCAACTATACGGCCAAACTGGAGGCTGAGCTCTCAACATAGGACTGGCAAGACCAGTCAGGAGGAGAAGGTTACCACACACACTATAGACCCAGTCTCACATAGTACCATCACAACCTCAAATCATACACATAAACACACAAAGACATACTGGCGGCTCTGATCAAAAATCTACCAAAACAGCAGAGGCTACCAAAGCAGACACCCAAACAACCACCACCTCAGAACACAACACCTGCAACACATAGACCTCACAGTCAGAGTGTCAAACAGTCACAGCCCTTAAGGCCAAACACAATGCCAGACACACTAGTCATTGGTGACTCCATAGTCAGACACACTGACGTCCCGCTCACCAGACTGAGTAAGGAGAAGGTCACAGTAAGCTGCCTGTCGGGCGCTAGAATCCGCCACATAACGCAAGCACTCAGGTCTCTCAACAGCAGGTACAAATACGACTCAGTCATTGTCCACGCTGGTGTAAAGGACCTGAGATGTACCTCCTTGGACTACATGAAAAGAGACATTGAGGAGCTCTCTGATTATGTAGCCCAGGCAGGTATGACCCTGACCTTGAGCAGTATCCTACCTTCACCAAGAATGATGCCACAATACAGAGATAAGATGATCAGCTTTAACTATTGGCTTAAACTCTGGTGTCATTCAAAGGGGATCCAATGTCTGTCTGCCTGGGATGACATGCTGGACAAGCCACGCTGCTTCGCAAGGGACGGCTTGCACCTGTCACCCCTGGGATTCGGGATATTGGCAAAGGCTCATGCCACCCCATAGTGCCTTTTTAGGCAAGGCTCAAATTCTAAACCTACCTCCCTAGAACACAAAAAGGAAAAAACTAAGGGTAATGCTGCTCAATGCCAGAAGTCTAAATCTCAAAATGCACGCACTCGAGGCCCTTCTCAGTATGGAGAACATCGATGTCTGTGCAGTGACAGAAACCTGGTTCAAGGCTCCTGAGAGCACCCCAGCACTATCAGGTTTTACCTCTTATCATGCATTCCGCCCCAAAATCCGGACAATACCAAGAAAGGAGGGGGGGTATCCATATTCATCAAGGACACCCACACCTCAAGACAGGTGGCAACGCACGATGCATCGGAGACCATCCAGGTGCAATTAACCATAGGCAAGACTGCTCTGCAAATTGTAGCATGTTACAGGCCACCCTCACAAACTCAGGAACCTCACATGGCCTTCCTGAAAACACTAGAAGGGATAAATGTATCACCAAACACCATCATACTAGGTGACTTCAATTACCCTAATATAGACTGGGAACACTACTCAAGCCCAAACACCCTAGCCCAAAAGTTCCTGGAATTCATAAACTCAAATGCCATGGAACAACTAGTCACCATCCCCACAAGAGGAGAAAACATACTTGATCTCATCATCACGAACATGGGAGCACAATGTTCAACACCGGAAGTATACCCTCACTGGTGAGATCAGATCACAAACTAATCTCGCTGGAGGTCCTCATCCCACCCCACCTGAAATAAAAAGACCACAGTAAAGAACTTCGAAAGCCGACTTCACACTTCTAAAGACTAGTGTGGTCTCCTTTAAGGCCCCCGAGCCGGCGGAAAACAGTACTCAAGCCGCAGAATCACTTACAAATGCCTTCTACCAGCACCTGCAGGACTGCATGGATAAGGCAATCCCAAGCAAAACAAAGACTCTTTGTACCAAAGGCAAGCATCCAGTCTGGTGGACCCCAGCCATAAACAAACTCTACAACAAAAGGAGGAAGCTACTACAAGATAGAGCAAAATCCTTAAAAGGTAAAACACCCTTGATCACTATAAGTAAAACTAAGAGCTCTCATAAAATCATCCAAAGCAAATTTTGAGAGAAAAATAGCTAAAGACTCAAAAGACAATCATAAGGCCTTCTTTAGCTATGTTAGAAACCTGGGAGGAAACTCCCAGATATGCTCAGAACTAGTTCAAAATGATGTGAAGATTACTGATCCTACAGACATTGCCAACATACTGGCTGACAGGTTCAGTGCAAACTTCTCCCAAAAGGAGAGATATCTATACCAAGTGATTGCAGTCCCCAAACATCTCCAACGCCCAAGTGAGAACTGCTCTCTCCAAAGCAAAAACACAGCATCCATGGGACCTGATGGTGTCCCCGGCTGTGTGCTCCACTAACTCAACGAGGAATTAAACCCACAGCTAGGACAGCTCTTTAATCATAGTCTTACCTCTGGATACGCACCAGGAGTGGCGCACTGCAACTGTGGTCCCACTTCACAAAGGCGGTGCCTCCACCGACCCTGGAAATTACCGCCCATTAGCTTGACAAGCCTTATCTGCAAAGCCATGGAGAGGATCATAATGGACCTCATAAATAAAGACATAGGGAATTTGCAGACTTTGGATCCATCCCAGTTTGGCTTTGTCAAAGGCAGATCATGCCTTCTAAACTTGGTTGACTTTTTCAAACAGTCACCAAAGCCATTGATGAGGGAAAGGCAGTCCATACAGCCTACCTCGATCTGGCGAAGGCCTTCGATACAATACCCCACTCGGGTATCATTGAAAAACTCATCAGCTTAAATGTTAACCCATACATCACAAGATGGGTTGCAAACTGGCTGAGTGACAGAACCCACAGGGTCAGAGTTGCTGGCGCCATGTCAGACTCAAAGCCTGTCACAAGTGGTGTGCCACAGGGCTCAGTCCTGGGCCCACTCTTGTTTGGCATCTACTTTTCAAGTACAAGCAAACACAGGAGGGTTATGGCTGACAAAGTTTGCAGATGACTGCAAACTGGCCATAGTAGAAAACACATCTGACACAGATATCCTTCAGAAGGGTCTCACAGAAACGGATAACTGGTGCCAGAGCCATGGCCTAAAGTTAAATGCCAAAAATGCATAGTCATACCCTTCGGGAAAACAAGGTTACCCCTAGCTACCAAATAGGTGGCAATCCACTGAGCACAGAAGAAGTTATCAGGGACCTGGGGACCCAGGTTGATAGTAGTCTGTCATTCGACACCCATGTAGCTAAAGTAGTTAGGAAGACCTTCTACATTGCCCACCTTATCATGAAGGGATTCTCATCTAGATCAAGGGAGGTCATAGTCTCCCTATACTCATCACTCATCAGACCAATGATTGAGTACAATGCCCCATTCGGAATGTATCTGACCCGACACTTGCAGCAGCTGGAGAGGCCACAAAAGTTCCTCACCAAAAGGATAAAGGGTCTCAAACATCTGTCCTATGCTGCCCGACTGAAAGAACTCCAGCTCTATTCAGTCGCTTACCGCTTGCTCAGAGGTGACCTTTGCCTAACATACAAGGCCATGTCAAACCCAGATTTGATGAATATGCTTCACCTCAAAAATCTAGATCCGTCAGAGCCACAAGGGCGGGAGACTTAAACCTCGACACGGCTATTAATAGGACGTGCTGGAAGGATAGATTCATCACCCAAAGACTCCCTATGCTGTGGAATAAAATCCCAGTATATGTGAGGCAGAGCACCTCGCTGGCCTTGTTCAAGAGAAATCTTGACCAATGGATGGGAGATCGCAGATATACCCCAGGGATTACCTCAGTGTCACTGCTCGACAGAGGCACAGCAAAATAATGGGTATAGTTCCCCATACTAAAGGGGTGGCGTAAGCCACAAAACTATGGGCTAGGCTTGTAAATGCCCTCGGGCAGATAGCCTAGTATGAACCTATGAACCTATGAACCTATCCTTTCCATAGCTTTGCAGACCAGGCTGGTCAAGCTTATGGGGTGATAGTTTCCGGGGTCTGTAGAGGTGCCACCTTTGTGGAGTGGGACCACTGTAGCTGTACGCCAGTGTTCAGGGACGTATCCTGTAGCAAGGCTAAAATTAAACAGCGTTCTTATGTGTGGGTTTAGCTCCTCTAGGAGTTCACGTAGCACGCAACCCGGGACACCGTCAGGTTCCATGGATGCTGTATTTTTAGCTTTGCTGAAGGCAGCTCTCACCTGGACATCTGAGATTTCAGGGAGGTTGCATTCAGCTGAGATATTTATTTCATCTTTTGGGGGAGAGGAAGGGGAGAAATTTGCACTGAACCTGTCTGCCAGTATGTTGGCAATATCTGTGGGTTCAGTGTATTTTTTGCCATTATGAACTAACTCTGCGTATATCTGAGGGTTTCCATGGGTTTCTAACATAACTGAAGAAGGCCTTGTGATTGTCTTTAGTGTCCTTAGCGATTTTTCTCTCGAAGTTAGCCTTTGATGATTTTATTAGTGAACGTAGTTTTTTGCTAGTGCTGATCAGGGATGCCTTCCCTTTATGGGATTTTTCTCTGTCTTGCAGTAGTTTCCTTCTCTTGTTATAAAGTTTGTTTATGGCTGGGGTCCACCAGATAGGATGCCTGCCTTTGGTGGAAAGGGTCTTGGTTTTATTTGGAATTGCATGATCCATGCATTCTTGGAGTTGCCCGTAGAAAGCATTTGTGAAGGATTCAGCAGTGTGGGATGTGGTTTCCACTGGCCCAGGGGGCTTGAAAGATACCCTTTCAGTCCTAAGAAGTGTAAAGTCAGCTTTTGAGAAGTTTCTCACTGTGGTCTTTTGTGCTGGGGGTGGAGGTGGGATATGAATATCTAGGGTTATTAGTTTATGGTCTGATCTCACTAGTGAGGGGTATACTTCTGTTGTTGAGCATTTTGTCCCCATGTTTGTGATGATCAGGTCAAGTATATTATTTCCCCTTGTAGGGGAGGTGACTAGTTGTTCCATCGCATTTGAGTTGATGAATTCCAGGAACCTTTGGGCTAGGGTGTTGGGGCTTGAGTAATGCACCCAGTCTATGTTTGGGTAGTTGAATTCTCCCAATATGATGGTATTTGGTGAGACATTCATATCCTCCAGTGTCTTCAGGAAGGCTGAATGGAGTTCCTGAGATTGTGAGGGTGGTCTGTAGCATGCTACAATTTGTATAGCAGTTTTGCCTATGGTTAGTTGCACATGGATGGTCTCCGATGCTTCATGCATTGCCACTAACCTGGAGGTGTGGGTGTCTTTAATGAATATGGACACTCCCCCTCCTTTTGTGGTTTGGCCCAGATTTTGAGGCTGAAAAGTATGATACGAGGTATAACCTGGTAGGGCTGGGGTGCTCTCAGGAGCCTTGAACCAGGTTTCAGTTACTGCACAGACATCGATGCTCTCCATACTGAGGAGTGCCTCGAGAGCCTGCATCTTGAAATTTAGACTTCTGGCGTTGAGCAGCATTACCCTTAGTTTTTTCCTTTATTGTTTTCTAAGGTGGTGGGTTTGTTTTTTGAGCCTTGCCTAAAAAAGGCACTATGGGGGTGGCAAGAGCCTTAGCCAATATCTGGAAGCCCAGTGGTGACAGGTGCAAGCCATCCCTTGCGAAGCAGCGTGGCTTGTCCAGCATGTCATCCCAAGCAGACAGACATTGGATCCCCCTAGAATGACACCAGTAATTGAGCCAATTATTAAAGCTGATCATCTTGTCTTTGTATTGTGGCATCATTCTTGGTGAGGGCAAGATGCTGCTCAGGGCCTGGGTCATACCGGCCTGGGCTACATAATCAGAGAGCTCCTCTATGTCTCTTTTCATGTAGTCCAAGGAGGTACATCTCAGGTCATTCACGCCTGCATGTACAATGATGGAGTCATATTTGTAATTGCTTTGGAGTGACCTGAGTGCTTGTGTTATGTGGTGGATCCTAGCTCCCGGCAGGCAGCTCACCGTTACCCTCTCTTTGTTCAGCCTGGTAAGTGGGACGTTAGTGTGTCTGACTATAGAGTCACCTACTACTAGTGTATCAGGCATGGTGTTTCGCCTTAAGGGCTGTGATTGTTTGGCACACTGACTTTGTGTACTATGTGTTGCTTATGCAGAGTTTTGTGGTGGTGTTTTCTTGGATGTCTGCTTTGGGAGCCTCTGTTGTTTCGGTAAGTTTTTTATTAGAGCCTCCGAGTATGTCTTTGTGTTACTATGTGTTTGGTTTGCAGTTGTGGTTGGTTTATGTGAGACTGGGTTTGTTGTGTGTGTGGTTACCTTCTCCGCCTGTCTGGTCTTGCTAGTCCTGTGTTGAGAGAGTTCAGCCACCAGTTTGGCTATATAGTTGCATCTCTCACATGTGTTTGTATTTGTTGGGAGGAGGAGAGGGTTGTCTGTGTACATGAGACAATTGTAACATTGTCTCAGGATTCCCAGATTAACCAGCTGAACTGGAGAGGACGTCAATAATATACCACTCAACATGCCAGAATAGTATAAGGGGGTGATGTGTAACTGGGTCAGAGAGAGGACTTTGAAGGGAAGTGGGTATTAGCACAGGTTGTAGGTGGATGTAGTGCTTACGTTAGTTTAAGGGTGCTTCACTTAAAAGAAAGGTTTTAGGAGCAAGTGCTAGGATTATGATAAAGCGAATAGACTGATTTTGTTGAAAGTAGAGCTTTCTTAAGGGAAAAATTGAAGTGCAGACTTGGCTGAGCCAGGAATAGTTTAAGCCTGTTTAACTGGCGCTGCGCTATGCACGCAATCATGCAAAGCCGCGCAAACGCAAATTTTAAACAGGGAACTTCAAAAGAGCTGGAAATGTTTGTTGCTGGGCAGAAGTGTGGCTGGTGGAGACAGGGTGATTATGGCAGTTTTAAGCAGTTGTAAGTGGGTTTGTGTGATGGTAAGCAGTGCCAACACACAGTTAAATGGGAAACTGCTTAATTTGTGTAGGCATTGCTTAGCATTGCCCAAACTCACTTACTGCTGCTTACAGCTGCTTACTGATGCTTACTCCCATTTACCCCCCACACTAATTTCTTTAAAAGAAAAGAAAAAAGGGGTGATAGGAAAGTGGTGAAAAAGGGGGCACACAGAGGGAAAAAACAATATGAAAGATAGCTAGGGATCTGCAGGACGGGTGTAGAGAAGGCCCATAGCTGTCCATTTCTGATACAGCAGCAGCTGTGCATTTGTACAGAATTTGTAGGTGAATTTGGACACTCAAACCCCTGAGAGAGGGGTGAAGACAACAGTAGTGTGTTGTTAAGCCAATTAGACCAGATTACATGTGTCCAGTGGAAATGTGTGTGAAATGGACAGCTTTGTATGGGGCAACATTTTTTGTGTGAACAGATCCCCCCTTCTTTTTTGTTTTTTTATAAGGTAAGAGTGGGATGTTGGGGAAGGATAGTAGGTATATTTGGGGAGGTAGGTTGGGTAGGAAGACAGACAAGACAGACAAGACAGCAGACAGGGGTGGTATATGACACATGTGAGGGGTAAATACCTTGGATGGGGAGGGTGGTATGGAATCGGATGCCCACGAGCCCCCAAATGGATACAGTGGGACTGAGGTCCCCACCCATGGGCAGTCACCACTGCACCTTCATGGCCCCAAAAGTGGCTGTGCTGAGGGATGAGCAAGAGGGGCAGGCTGACCCTCAAGATGTACCACACGCCCCTTAAGCTGGCATAGCTGATCTCCAACCTTCTTTTGAAGCTCACTACTCACCAATCCCAGGACCTGACGATGGGTGATGGTGCCTGTCCACGCTCACTCCCAGGGTGGGGACGGGCTCCATCCCCTGAGGTGGTTCCACCCAAATGTGGTGCAGGACCTGTGGACAAGGAGGTCCTGGGTTGGATGCCAGATGTGCTGGGGCCCAGTGCTACGCCCAGTATTTGGCGGGACAGGCGGATCCACTGGGATCAACCTTCCCAGATGTGCTATGGTGTTGAGGTTTTACAACATATGTTAGTTAGTCATGAACAACACATTCCGGGATTAGTTATAACAGCATGCATGGGTGTTCCCATTAACCCAAAACAACAGATGTGAAACAGTTGCAATTCAAACAGACCACACACATATATGGAACCACAGTGGACATTATAACAGCATGCAGATTACATTTGTAGCAACAGGCCACCAATGATAGTATTTGAACAGGGAACATTAATAATCAAACATTTAAATATTTGTAGAAGAATAGGACACATGTCCCAACAGTAGTTTTGGTGAAAAAGATACTCGTTGATTTATGTGTTTAGATTATTGGTGCAGGTAGGTTGGGAGAGAGAGAGATGTCAGTTAACAACTGCATAGAATTCATTTGCACACAATTTTAATGATCATTGCTCTGATCATTACTCTGCAGGTATTACCTCACTTTATATCGACCTATGGCCTTGGGTTGGGCAGTAGTATGTTTGTACACAGTGTATAATTACAGCCTTCTTACAGCTCATTTATACCTTTTCTTACCTGGCAGACCTGTGGAGGAAATTGCTGTTAATGCTACCCAACTGTTTCTACCCACATTCACATAGTCAAGGTTAAATAACTGCACTCATACTGTGTGTGTGTGTGTGTGTGTGTGTGTGTGTGTGTGTGTGTGTGTGTGTGTGTGTGTGTGTGTGTGTGTGTGTGTGTGTGTGTGTGTGTGTGTGTGTGTGTGTGTGTGTGTGTGTGTGTGTGTGTGTGCATGTGTGTGTGTGCTACTGTCATACTCCACCTTGTTTCTATCAGTCACCCTGGGTGTTGGCAGCAGTGACCACTAGCTTTGACAGCATGATACTTGAGGGACATTTCTTGGAGGAGACTACTTGGTGTATGTACTTATCTTGCTGTCATTTACAGCCTTGGGGTTGGAGTGGGTGTTGTACACAATGTATAATTACAGTCTTCTTACAGCTCATTTATACCTTTTCTTACCTGGCAGACCTGTGAGGAAATTACTGCTAACGCTACCTGACTGTTTCTACCCATATTCAGATAGTCAAGGTTACATAAGTGCACTCATACTGTGTGTGTGTGTGTGTGTGTGTGTGTGTGTGTGTGTGTGTGTGTGTGTGTGTGTGTGTATGCTACTGCCATACTCCACCTTGATTTCTATCAGCCACCCTGGGTGTTGGCAGCAGTGATCACTAGCTGTGACAGTGTGACACCTGATGGACATTTCTTGGAGGAGACTACTTGGCGTATGTACTTACCTTGCTATCATTTGGAGCCTTGGTGTTGGACAATGGGTGTTGTACACAGTGTATAATTACAGCATTCTTATAGCTCATTTATACTTTTTCTTACCAGGCAGACCTGTGGAAAAAAATTCTGTTAACAATACCTATTTCTACACATATTCACATATTCATGGGTGAGATTATGCATACAGCTTAATACCAGTCCCGGGATTCTGTTTGTGTGTTTGCCTGTTTGTGCAAAAAGGTATAACAAGGTTGTGTTTTCATCACAATAAGCAACTGTGGAACTATTTCTTTCTTGACTGTTTTCTGTATAATAATCTCTTGTTTGGACAATCTGCTTTGTAATTCTGACATTCATGCATGGCAGTTCTTATACTGTGTATTCATACCTTCATATATTACAGTATGGAAAACAATGCTTAACACAACATTACTATTCAGGAATCAAATCTTATTGCATGGAACATTTGTTATAGTTAATCTGTTTTACAACTCCACAATCTTTTTAAGATGAGCCTCAATTAATTAATGCTGTCAGAGCCATAGTTTCTGTGCAGAACCGGTACACATTCAAATTTATACTACCACATAATAAAGTAAACGCAACAGTCTGAGGTTTTGATTTTTATTGACAGATCCTGACACTTTCATTGATATAGATCCTGTATGCCAGTATTACTCTGTTAATGTCTCATTTATTCAGTAGAAACAATACACATTTCTAACTACTGACAGCCTTTCTATTTATTTTCCCTGACTACTACAAGCTAGATTTGTACTCACCAGCCTCACGAGCAGCCTGCTGGTGTGGGCGTCCACATTCGCAGCACTGTCATCTGCAGCTGTACAGGAGATAGAGAAACTTTTATGCATACCTATCCATCTTATACTTAGGCTGGATTTTGTTACACAATAATTGATACTGATACGTATAGACTGCTGGGACATTCTGTGCCCAAGCATCATGGATCCACTGGTCCAAGAGGTCCCTCTTTCTATGCTTCAGGTCAGCATAATCATGCCAGACCTGCTCACCAGTCTGAGGGATACCAGTAGCACTGGTGAGGTCACATGTGAGACAGTCCCAGGCCTCTGCTTTGTATTGGGAGCCCTGGTACTGGTCCTGCAGCAGTCTCCCTTCATGGTTTTTTACAAGGAGTCCAGCTGTGCCCGAAAGCGCAAACCTTCACCAACACCAGCCATAGAGCCTGCAGTGATCAGCTACAACTGGTTATGGTTGTATTCTCACCTGTGGGGTTTACATAGGGCTGGACTCCTGCCCTTTGCCCTGATTGGCTGATTTTGAATATGTTGAGCTAAGCTAAGTGACAGGCCAACCCTCTTAGCACAGAAAAGCATTGCTTAAAGCACTGCTTACCAGTGCACAAATCCGCTTAGCTATGCTAATTATTGCTAAGAATACAAATTTAAGCAATGTTTACTCTGACTAAGCATAGCTGAGCACAGTTTAGCATTGTTCAGCTTTCATTTTATGGACAACAGGATTGTGGGGTTCATTCCTTCTTAATGACATCTTATTATATGTATGCTTTCCTTCCATAACATCGCCTTATGTGCTTTCATTACATTATATTTTTTGTGGCTATACTGTATGGGACACTTGTGTTTATATGGGGGTTTCACATTTGTACTACACTGACACCTCACATTTGGGCCTGCTACACTACCCTGGTTAACAAATATATATTATTCACTACCTATTTATGAAAAATATATTTTTAGTGTTGTTTTCACATATAAAAATGAATGGACTGCATTGGGGCTCAAGCTGTGAATGACGGCATGCTAAACAATTTTGGCTATATACCTCTAGTTAGCTCCTTCAGATGTTTAAGCTATGCTATGCACAGCTGCATGATGCACGCACCCACTGAGCTACACTTAAACTTTAGTGGGGATGGAAAAAAAATGTTTAATTTTTATTAGTTTAGGGATGTGCACATAGCTAACAGTCATACCTCACCACCTCTGACAGCATACAATGTGGGTGAAGCCTAACATGATGGAAGGGCAAAGAGGACAGATTATAAATATCGCTCTTTCAAACTTGGGAAGTTGATGACTAATAGGTTTTGCAGTAGCATGACATACTTGGAGGATCTGTGGTCTTACACTTATATGTTTGTCATTATTTAATGGCTACAAGCCTCAGCTCTTTGCCAGGGCACAAATCTGGCCATTCTGTAGATATCTGTTCAGTTGAGGGTGTGCTGACAATGTCTGCAGACACTGTTTTTCTTTTCAAAGTGCTATACGGCAGTTCCTGAGTGCAGGAGGTGTGTTTACTGTGTGAGTAATGCTCAGACACACCCCTGCACTTGTTCACAGATCGTGCATGTGCAGGTTATAAAGCAGCCCACCTTCATGAATACGCAAGACATGCCGCTGTGCAGTACTGACACGATCCGCTCCATGCAGGAATAGCACTATTCCTGCATGGAGTTTGATGAATCCCAGGGCTGATGAATTGCCGTAGAGAAATTAATCATTATAAACCACTTATTGTTTACATGTTGATATTTATGTTCATAATTTCATAACTGAGAGCCCCACAGGCTGTTGAGGAGTATGGTATGCCATGGTGAGAGATCATTGTTCATGTCCTTTTGTATGACGCTATACCTGATATATTGCTGGATTGTTTGTAAGTAGTTATCAAAATAAACTATATTTCCATATGTACTTAGTACTTCAAAAAGAAATGACTTATAAACTGTTGCATGATACCAGGTGAAACCTTAGATATTGCACATCTTGAGAAATATTCAGTGTTATTTATTCAGCTAACTATACAATTATCCATACATTTACATATTTCTGTAAATATCTCAGTAAACATTGACTCATAGAGGAATGTCTTGTCATGTGGAAGTTTATGTCTGGTTAACAAAATGTTCTAATAATATATGTCTTGGTTATACAGTTTTCAAGATATGATAAACTGTGAAAGTTTAACAAAAAATAACATTTTGAGTTTGTGTGCACTATGCTATATTATAGTATTTATGGAAAAACTGTGAATGCACTGAATATTAAAGAATACGTTTAACTGATTACATTGCCATCTGTACAGTTTTAATAGCTTTTATACTTCACAAAATATTTACTTTTGTTTATCTTATCCTTTTTAAGTTTTTCAGAAAATGCTCTGGAATGAAAGATGTACGTAAGCTACTAGTGTAACATTCCACATCACTTAGGTGTTGATGAGTTATCACAGCAATATTTAAAATATGCTCCTATTTTGGGGCCTTCGCCCCCTTCCATTATTTAAGGCTTTGTCCAGATCTGTTGTGCTAAGAGGTAGAGAGGTATAAAGTATAATATGAACACCTTCATGTTGCATTTTATAGCACAATAACTGCCTTAAGTTGCATGTGCATCTATATCCAAAGAGAGGTTTTTCCATGCTAGTATTTACAAAATGTATTCCTCTAAAGTTATGCAAATGAGTATAAAATTTTAAAGTACTCTTGTATCTCTATTATAAGTAAATAGTATGCATAATGGTTTGGAGGAACAGGTATATCTCGCAGAGGATAACGCTGCTGTGGAACAGACTCCCCATCCACATAAAACAAAGTTCATCCCTGTCCATATTGAAGCACAACTTAGATCTATGGATGGGAAACAGAAAATCTACCCCAGGACTACCCCCTGTACTATTAATGGACAGAGGCAGCTTTAAAATGTTTTATTCCATGCATGAGTCCCCTCAGTTTATCTATGCTATGATCCCAGGTATTCTCATTATGTGCATAATATAATTACCATCCATGGGTAGGTAAGGCCAATTTGAGTACAAAAGGGGGAAACTGGCTAGGCGTAAAATGGCCTGCATGGTCAGCTAGCCTTGCACTTACTTATGAACTTATAAACATAGGCCTGTTGCTGACACACTGGATTGGCAATGTGGCATCATACTAGTGTTCTCACATCCTGTACTACCACATTAGATTGATACTGCTGTCAGTACTGGTCATGTGGTTATGGTGGCTCTTAAGGAAAGAGAGTAGTTGTATGGCATTAGGACACAGGAGTTGAGAATTATTCAAAGATAACGGTAGGATGAGATGGATGAGTGACAAGATAAATGATAGTGGGGTAAACATACCTTTACTGCCTCCTTCCTTAACAAAGCTATCATCTCTGTTGAACCTCACACTAAATTGCTCGGAGTTATTGTCAATGACCAACTAAAATTCAGTCTCCATATTCAGCAGTGTGTTAAAAAGACATATAAAAAGTTAGGCCTGCTATACAGGTATAAAAAATTCCTCACAAATGCTGCTAAGCTCTCTCTTGCACAAAGTTTCCTACTCCCCACCCTAGTCTATGCTACCCACATTCTCACTAACATCCAAGCCAATCTTCTGTCTAAAATGGAACTCAATTATATCAAAATTGCAAGATTTGCCGTTAACCTACACTACTGCTCTTACCATTGCCGAGCCTTGAAAAACCTGCAGTGGCTAGAATGTCATCATCAAATCCTACTACCCCAGTTTCTCCTGGCTCACTCTATCTTACATGAACCCTCCTCTTGCCCCTCTATCCCCACCTTCTTCCAGCCTTATACCCCAACTGGGCCCACCATATACCCAAGAACATTGTCTACAAGTGTACAAGCCCAATAAAAATATTGGGAAACTCTTGTATACCTACTCAGTGGCAAATGCTTGGAATAAACTTACACAAGCTGTTAGACAGAGCTCTAACCCAAACTCTTTCAAAATTACTCTAAACGATACTCCCCATCTATCATGGACATGCTTATGCAATGACCATACATAATCTACCTCCCCTCCTCTAACACTACTGTAGCAACCATTTCTGCATCCTCTCTCTGCCTCTGCTTCAGAAGTCTAATAATAGTCTGTAGTTCTTACACAAAGCTGGAAAGTGGCTTTTGCCTTGCGATTGTCTACTGTATGATTTTAACATTTATAATTTAGTGGTTCTTTTTGTCTGGCAAACCTGACAAAATGTTCTGTATTTCTGCTTACTACCATATGTAGCTCTGTAGCCAGTGTTTTTGTTTATTCTACTTATTATTGTACGTAGCTCTGCAATCAGTGATGATGTTTACTCTGCTTATTATTTTACGTAGCTCTGTACTCAATGTTGTTTATTCTACTTACTATTGTACGTAGCTCTGTACTCAGTGATGTTTATTCTGCTTACTATTGCACGTAACTCTGTACTCAGTGTTGTTGTTTATTCTGCTTATTGTACATAGCTCTGTACTCAGCGTTGTTTATTCTGCTCACTATTGTACATAGCTCTGTACTCAATGTTGTTGTTTATTCCACTTACTATTGTATGTAGCTCTGTGCTCAGTGTTGCAGTTTATTGTGCTTACTTTTGTATGTAGCTCTGTACCCAGTGTTGCTGTTTATTCTACTTACTATTGTACGTAGCTCTGTACTTAATGTTGTTGTTTATTCTACTTACTATTCTAAGTAGCTCTGTAATCAATGTTGTTGTTTATTCCACTTACTATTGTACGTAGCTCTGTACTCAGTATTGTTTATTCTGCTTACTATTGTATGTAGCTCTGTACACAAAGTTGTTTATTCTGGTTACTATTGCACATAGTTCTGTACTCAGTGTTGTTTAGTCTGCTACTGTTGTATGTAGTTTTCTACTCCATGATGTTGTTTATTCTTCTTACTGTTGTATGTAGCTCTGTATTCAGTGTTGTTGTTTTTTCTTCTTACTATTGTATGTAGCACTGTACTTAGTGTTGCTGTTTATTGTGCTTAATATTGTACACAGCTCTGTACTCAGTGTTGTTGCTTATTCTACTTAATATTGTACGTAGGTCTATACTCAATGATGTTGTTTTTTTTACTTACTATTGTAAGTAGCTCTGTACTCAGTGTTGTTGTTTATTCTGCTTACTATTGTATGTAGCTCTGTACTTAGTGTTGTTGTTTATTCAGCTTACTATTGTACGTAGCTCTGTACTCAGTGTTGTTTTTTCTGCTTACTATTTTATGTAGCTCTGTACTAAGTGCTGTTGTTTATTCTACTTGCTATTGTATGTAGCTCTGTACTTATTGTAGTTGTTTATTTTGCTTTCTGTTGTACGTAGCTCTGTACTCAATGTTGTTTATTCTGCTTACTATTTTATGTAGCTCTGTACTCAATGTTGCTGTTTATTCTACTTACTATTGTACATAGCTCTGTACTCAGTGTTGTTGTTTATTCTGCTTACTATCGTACGTAACTCTGTACTCACTGTTGGTTATTCTGATTACTATTGTACGCAGCTCTGTAGTCATTGTTGTTTATTCTGCTTACTATTGTACATAGCTTTGTACTCAGTGTTGTTGTTTATTCTACTTACTATTGTACGTAGCTCTGTACTCAGTGTTGTTGTTTATTCTGCTTACTATTGTATGTAGCTCTGTACTCAATGTTGTTTATTCTACATACTATTGTACGTAGCTCTGTACTCAGTGTTGTTGTTTATTCTGCTTACTATTGTACATAGCTCTGTACTCAGTTTTGTTGCTTATTCTACTTATTATTGTATGTAGCTCTGTACTCAGTGTTGTGTATTCTACTTACTATTATACGTATCCGTAACTAGTAGACACTCAGCAACCAACCAAGTAGAATATCTGGTAGCTGACTAGAAAAACCACTGCTCGTACTTTCGATGAAATAAATTTATTACTAGTTCAACGAACAATATGCAGGTTCGAACAATATGCAGGTTAAGCGCTTTCAACTGTGATACACAGTCTTCATCAGGCTGTGAAGGCTGTGAAGGCTTCACAGGCTGATGAAGACTGTGTATCACAGTTGAAAGCGCTTAACCTGCATATTGTTCGAACCTGCATATTGTTCGTTGAACTAGTAATAAATTTATTTCATCGAAAGTACGAGCAGTGGTTTTTCTAGTCAGCTACCAGAAATTCTACTTGGTTGGTTACTATTATACGTAGCCCTATACTCAATGTTGTTTATTCTACTTATTATTGTATGTAGCTTTGTACTCAGTGTTGTTGTTTATTCTGCTTACTATTGTATGTAGCTCTGTATTCAGTGTTGTTGTTTATTCTACTTACTATTGTATGTAGCTCTGTACTCAATGTTGTTTATTCTACTTACTATTGTACGTAGCTCTGTACTCAATGTTGTTTATTCTACTTACTATTGTACGTAGCTCTGTACTCAGTGTTGTTGTTTATTCTACTTACTATTGTACGTAGCTCTGTACTCAATGTTGTTGTTTATTCTACTTACTATTGTATGTAGCTCTGTGCTCAGTGTTCCAGTTTATTGTGCTTACTTATGTATGTAGCTCTGTACTCAGTGTTGCTGTTTATTCTACTTACTATTGTACATAGCTCTGTACTCAGTGTTGTTGTTTATTCTACTTACTATTGTACGTAGCTCTGTACTCAATGTTGTTTATTCTACTTACTATTGTATGTAGCTTTGTACTCAGTGTTGTTGTTTATTCTACTTATTATTGTATGCAGCTGTATACTCAGTGTTGTTGTTTATTCTGGTTACTATTGTATGTAGCTCTGTACTCAATGTTGTCGTTTATTCCACTTACTATTGTATGTAGCTCTGTGCTCAGTGTTGCAGTTTATTGTGCTTACTTTTGTATGTAGCTCTGTACTCAGTGTTGCTGTTTATTCTACTTACTATTGTACGTAGCTCTGTACTCAGTGCTGTTGTTTATTCTGCTTACTTTTGTACGTAGCTCTGTACTCAGTGTTGTTGTTTATTCTGCTTACTATTGTATGTAGCTCTGTACTCAGTGTTGTTTATTCTACTTACTATTGTATGTAGCTCTGTACTCAATGTTGTTGTTTATTCTGCTTACTATTGTACATTTTATTTTATTTATTTATTTTACATTTGTTTACCGGGCTAGTCCAACTGGATACATGTCTATTTTCAGTGGAGGCCCGGGAAGAAAAGTTCCAGTTACACAGCATCATAGAGACATACAAAAACATTCAATACCATTTTGATTTTACATTTATAGAATAGACATTTTAAAACAACATTTTGAACATTGCTTGGAAAAAGTTTGGCAATAATATTAATATGGTGTAATACCTCTGCATTTACCAAAAATTAGAATAAGACAGAATAAAATGGCTAATCGAGTTACAGATAAGAAGTAATACTCAGGGGGGAGAGTGCAAAGAAGAAGGAGGAGGGGTAGTTATAAGGAATGGTTAGAAGTAGAGATTTATATACTCAGGGGGAGAGTGCAAAGAAGAAGGAGGAGGGGTAGTTATAAGGAATGGTTAGAAGTAGAGATTTATATACTCAGGGGGGAGAGTGCAAAGAAGAAGGAGGAGGGGTAGTTATAAGGAATGGTTAGAAGTAGAGATTTATATACTCAGGGGAGAGTGCAAAGAAGAAGGAGGAGGAGTAGTTATAAGGAATGGTTAGAAGTAGAGATTTATATACTCAGGGGAGAGTGCAAAGAAGGAGGAGGCGGGGTAGTTACAAGGAATGGTTAGAAGTAGAGATTTATATACTCAGGGGAGAGTGCAAAGAAGAAGGAGGAGGGGTAGTTATAAGGAATGGTTAGAAGTAGAGATTTATATACTCAGGAGGAGAGTGCAAAGAAGAAGGAGGAGGGGTAGTTATAAGGAATGGTTAGAAGTAGAGATTTATATACTCAGGGGAGAGTGCAAAGAAGAAGGAGGCGGGTAGTTATAAGGAATGGTTAGAAGTAGAGATTTATATACTCAGGGGAGAGTGCAAAGAAGAAGGAGGAGGGTAGTTACAAGGAATGGTTAGAAGTAGAGATTTATATACTCAGGAGGAGAGTGCAAAGAAGAAGGAGGCGGGTAGTTATAAGGAATGGCTAGAAGTACAGATTTATATACTCAGGAGGAGAGTGCAAAGAAGAAGGAGGAGGGTTAGTTATAAGGAATGGTTAGAAGTAGAGATTTATATACTCAGGGGAGAGTGCAAAGAAGAAGGAGGAGGGTAGTTATAAGGAATGGTTAGAAGTAGAGATTTATATACTCAGGGGAGAGTGTGCAAAGAAGAAGGAGGAGGGTAGTTATAAGGAATGGTTAGAAGTAGAGATTTATATACTCAGGGGAGAGTGCAAAGAAGAAGGAGGAGGGTAGTTATAAGGAATGGTTAGAAGTAGAGATTTATATACTCAGGGGGAGAGTGCAAAGAAGAAGGAGGAGGGGTAGTTATAAGGAATGGTTAGAAGTAGAGATTTATATACTCAGGGGGGAGAGTGCAAAGAAGAAGGAGGCGGGGTAGTTATAAGGAATGGTTAGAAGTAGAGATTTATATACTCAGGGGGGAGAGTGCAAAGAAAAAGGAGGAGGGGTAGTTATAAGGAATGGTTAGAAGTAGAGATTTATATACTCAGGGGGGACAGTGCAAAGAAGAAGGAGGAGGGGTAGTTATAAGGAATGGTTAGAAGTAGAGATTTATATACTCAGGGGCAGAGTGCAAAGAAGAAGGAGGAGGGGTAGTTATAAGGAATGGTTAGAAGTAGAGATTTATATACTCAGGGGGGAGAGTGCAAAGAAGAAGGAGGAGGGGTAGTTATAAGGAATGGTTAGAAGTAGAGATTTATATACTCAGGGAGGAGAGTGCAAAGAAGAAGGAGGAGGGGTAGTTATAAGGAATGGTTAGAAGTAGAGATTTATATACTCAGGGGAGAGTGCAAAGAAGAAGGAGGAGGGGTAGTTATAAGGAATGGTTAGAAGTAGAGATTTATATACTCAGGGGGAGAGTGCAAAGAAGAAGGAGGAGGGGTAGTTATAAGGAATGGTTAGAAGTAGAGATTTATATACTCAGGGGGGAGAGTGCAAAGAAGAAGGAGGAGGGGTAGTTATAAGGAATGGTTAGAAGTAGAGATTTATATACTCAGGGGGGAGAGTGCAAAGAAGAAGGAGGAGGGGTAGTTATAAGGAATGGTTAGAAGTAGAGATTTATATACTCAGGGGGAGAGTGCAAAGAAGAAGGAGGAGGGGTAGTTATAAGGAATGGTTAGAAGTAGAGATTTATATACTCAGGGAGGAGAGTGCAAAGAAGAAGGAGGAGGGGTAGTTATAAGGAATGGTTAGAAGTAGAGATTTATATACTCAGGGGAGAGTGCAAAGAAGAAGGAGGAGGGGTAGTTATAAGGAATGGTTAGAAGTAGAGATTTATATACTCAGGGGGAGAGTGCAAAGAAGGAGGAGGAGGGGTAGTTATAAGGAATGGTTAGAAGTAGAGATTTATATACTCAGGGGGGAGAGTGCAAAGAAGAAGGAGGCGGGGTAGTTATAAGGAATGGTTAGAAGTAGAGATTTATATACTCAGGGGAGAGTGCAAAGAAGAAGGAGGAGGGGTAGTTATAAGGAATGGTTAGAAGTAGAGATTTATATACTCAGGGGGAGAGTGCAAAGAAGAAGGAGGAGGGTTAGTTATAAGGAATGGTTAGAAGTAGAGATTTATATACTCAGGGAGGAGAGTGCAAAGAAGAAGGAGGAGGGGTAGTTATAAGGAATGGTTAGAAGTAGAGATTTATATACTCAGGGGAGAGTGCAAAGAAGAAGGAGGAGGGGTAGTTATAAGGAATGGTTAGAAGTAGAGATTTATATACTCAGGGGGAGAGTGCAAAGAAGGAGGAGGAGGGGTAGTTATAAGGAATGGTTAGAAGTAGAGATTTATATACTCAGGGGGAGAGTGCAAAGAAGGAGGAGGAGGGGTAGTTATAAGGAATGGTTAGAAGTAGAGATTTATATACTCAGGGGGAGAGTGCAAAGAAGGAGGAGGAGGGGTAGTTATAAGGAATGGTTAGAAGTAGAGATTTATGGTAGAGAATAATATTTTGATTGGTGACAGGTAGTTAGAGAAAAAAAAACACAAACGGTTAGTCAGGGTTATTACAAGAGCATAACCAGTGATTGGAGAGGAAAAGTTTTAGGTTAGTTTTAAATAGTGGGGGAGAGGTAAGGGTAGTGAGGTCATTTGGTAACTGATTCCGTATTTTACCAACTGAGTTTGAGAATAAGGAATCACCTGCTAAGTTATTAGAGAAGGAAGTGTGTATCAACATTTTGTTGGCAGAGCACAGATTCTTCAAATTATTATAAGGTCTTATAAAGGTAGAGAGAATTGGGGTGTTATTGGGTTGGTGTAGGGCTTTCTGGGTGATTATAAGTTGGTCAAATTGTAGTAGTAGCGGTAATTCAAGCCATCTTAGCTGTTTTAGATTCTGACAATGGTGGGTCCTGTAAGGAGAGTTGGTAGCAAATCTAGCAATATTATTGTATGATCTAGTAAGATTGTTAAGATTATTTTTAGAAAGATTGGTATATATGGGGGAAGCATATAACAGGGTAGAGATTAAATGGGTTCTAGCTATTGTGGCTCTGGCTACTGGTGTCAGGAAAGGTTTAATGTGATAAAGGGATCCAAGTTTTTTGTTAGTAGATTTAATTGTAGAATTTATGTGAGTGTCAAACTTTAGTTGATTGTCAATAGTAATTCCAAGGAGTTTGGTGGTGGGGTCAGGAGAGATAACGGTGCCATCGTCGGATGTAAGTGTGAAATGGAGAGGGGGAGATAGATGAGATGGGGTAAAGAGCAGTAGTTTGTTTTTTTTAGGGTTAAGGAGAAGACAGTGGTTAGAGAACCATTTTTCAATAGTAGAGAAGGCTTTTTGTGTGTGAGAATGAAGATCAGTTTGTGATGAGGCAGAACAAATGATAGTGGAGTCATCAGCATATTGAATACAGGTAGACTGTGGAATAGAGAGGTGAAGGTCATTTATGAAAATGGAAAACAGTAGTGGACCTAAAATTGAGCCTTGTGGGACACCTAGAGAGGTAGGAAGAAGGTCAGAAAGATGGTTTTGCCAGAGAACAGCTTGTTTTCGGTTATCCAGATAGGATTTGAACCAGTTAATGGCAGAATAGTCGAAGGAGAGGGACTTCAGTAGGTGGAGGAGAAGTTGATGATTAACCATGTTGAAGGCTTTAGATAGGTCTACAAAGAAAGCAGAGGATAAAGTATTATTGTTACGGTTTTTGTTGATACAGTTAGTAAAGGATAGTAAGGCTGTGGTGGTACTATGAAATGGCCGAAAACCGTGTTGACAGTTAGCTAGGAGCTGATGGCAGAGTAGGTGGGTTATAAGTTGTTTATGGATACATTTCTCCATGATTTTAGCAAGTGGGGAGAGAAGAGCAATGGGACGAAAGTTAGAGAAATCAGTAGAGTCGCCACCTTTATGAAGAGGAATAATATATGAGATTTTCCAGATTGATGGGATTAAACCTTCTTTTAAGGTTCTGTTGATTAATATGGAGATTGGGTAGGCAATGGCTTTGGCTCCTATTTTTGAGGTATTCTGCTGGTAGTTGGTCAGCTGAAGGGGTATTAGGTTTTAGTTTTTGAAGTAGGGAAGAGATATAGGAGGTGGGTATAGGTTCAAGGTGAAAAGGGGGAGGAGTAGAACTTGGACTGGGCAAGTTAGATATGTCTGGGTTTTGCTGATTTGCTAGTTTAAGTATAGTGGTGGTGAAGAAAGAATTGAAGGCATTAGCTGTTTGCATTGGACAGTCTGGGTTGGAGCCTAGTGGGTTAGGTGATTCCACTTTGCCTGGGGATAGTAGTGTGTTAATAGTAGACCAAAATTTATGTGGTTGATGAAGGGATGTTTGTTGTAGTTGTATATAAAAGTTCTTTTTGTCCAGTAGGATAGCTTTTTTTGTAATATGTCTTTGTTGTTTAAAGGTTTGGTGATCAGTTGTGTCCTTTGTGGACCGCCATTTAGCCCAAGATTTATTTCTATTGAGGATTACATAGCTCTGTACTCAGTGTTGTTTATTCTACTTACTATTGTACATCGCTCTGTACTCAATGTTGTTGTTTATTCTGCTTACTATTGTATGTAGCTCTGTACTCAGTGTTGTTGTTTATTCTACGTATTATTGTACGCAGCTCTGTATTCAGTGTTGTTTATTCTACTTACTATTGTACGTAGCTCTGTACTCAATGTTGTTGTTTATTCTACTTACTATTGTACATAGCTCTGTACTCAATGTTGTTGTTTATTCTACTTACTATTGTATGTAGCTCTGTACTCAATGTTGTTGTTTATTCTACTTACTATTGTACATAGCTCTGTACTCAGTGTTGTTGTTTATTCTGCTTACTTTTGTATGTAGCTCTGTACTCAATGTTGTTGTTTATTCTACTTACTATTGTACATAGCTCTGTACTCAATGTTGTTTATTCTGCTTACTATTGTACATAGCTCTGTACTCAATGTTGTTGTTTATTCTGCTTACTATTGTACATAGCTCTGTACTTAGTGTTGTTGTTTATTCAGCTTACTATTGTACATCGCTCTGTACTCAATGTTGCTGTTTATTCTGCTTACTATTGTACATAGCTTTGTACTCAATGTTGTTTATTCTACTTATTATTGTATGTAGCTCTGTAATCAAT
>NC_056737.1:1013019394-1013054394 GCF_019279795.1 Protopterus annectens
ATTTTAATCGGGTTTTTCCAAGCAAAATTTGGTACACCGATTTCTGGAAGTCCGCTTGGTTTTTTTTTTTGGGGGCACCTTTGGTGAATGGAGAGCTTTGGGAGGTCTTTTTTCTTCAATCTGGCAGCATATGACAGATTTTGGAGTCCCTTTATCCTTTGGTGAGGAACTTTTGGGGTCTCTCCAATTGCTGCAGATGTCGGGTGAGATACATCCCGAATGGGGCATTGTACTCATCATTGGTCTGATAAGTGAAGAGTACAGGGAACAATGACCTCACTAGATCTGGATGTGAATCCTTCATGATCAGGGTGGGCAATGTAGAAGGTCTTTCTAACCACTTTAGCAATGTGGAGTGTCAAAAGAAAGGCCACTGTCAACCTGGGTCCCCAGGTCCCTGATAACCTCTTCTGTGCTTAGTGGATTGCCACCTATATGGTAGCTTGGGGTTACCTTGTTTTTCCAAGGGTATGACTATACATTTTTGGCGCTTAACTTCAGGCCATGGCTCTGGCACCAGCTATCTGTTTCCGTGAGTCCCTTCTGAAGGATATCAGTGTCCGATGCACTTTCCACTATGGCGCCCAGTTTGCAGTCATCTGCAAACTTTGTCAGCCAAAGTCCTCCCATGTTGGCCTGTACTTGAGAAGTAGATGCCAAACAATAGGGGCCAAGGACCGAGCCCTGTGGGACACCACTTGTGACTGGCTTGGAGTCTGACACAGCGCCAGCAACTCTAACCCTGTGGGTTCTGTCCTTGTCAGTTTGCAACCCATCTTGTGACATATGGGTTTACATTTAAGCTGGTAGTTTTTCTACAATACCCGAGTGGGGTATTGTGTCGAAAGCCTTTGCAAGGTCAAGGTAGGCTGTATGGACTGCCTTTCCTCATCAATGGCCTTGGTGACTATTTCAAGAAGTCACCAAGTTCAAAAGGCATGATCTTCCCTTGACAAAGCCAAACTGGGTCGGGTCCAATGTCTGCAAGTCCCCTATATCTTTGTTTATGAGCTCCATTATGATCCTCCATAGCTTTGCAGACTAGACTTGTTTTATGGGGCGGTAATTACCAGGGTCCGTGAGAGGCGCCACCTTTGTGGAGTGGGACCACAGTTGCCGCACGCCACCCTTGGGCACGATCCTGTGGTAAGGCTGAGATTAAACAGCTGCCTTATGTGCGGTTTAATTCCTCATTTAGCTCGTAGCACACAGCCGGGACACCATCCGTCCCATTGATGCTGTGTTTTAGCTTTAGAGAGAGCAGCCACCTGCGCATTTGAGATGTCCGGGAGGCTACACTGCTGGGATAGTTATCTCTCCTTAGGGGAGAGGGGTGAAGTTTGCACTGAACCTGTCTGCCAGTATGTTGGCAATGTCTGTGGGTTCAGTGATTTTTGTATCATTTTGACTAATTCTGAGCATATCTGTGAGTTTCCACCCAGGTTCCTAACATAGCTGAAAAGGCCTTATGATTGTCCTTGAATCCATGGCAATTTTTCTCTCAAAATTGGCCTTAGTTGATTTTATGAGTGCTCGATTTTTTACTAATAATGATCAGGGGTGACTTCCTTTTATGGATTTTGTTCTATCATGTAATAGCTTTCTCCTCTTATTGTAAAGTTTGTTAATGGCTGGGGTCCACCAGACTGGACGCTTGCCCTTTGTGGAAAGAGTCTTGGTTTTATTTGGGATTGCCTGATCCATGCAGTCCTGGAGGTGTTCATAGAAGGCATTTGTAAGGGCTTCAGAGCTTGGGTTGTGGTTTCCTCTGACTCAGGGGCCTTGAAGGATACCACACCAGTCTTGAGTAGTGTGAAGTTTGCTTTAGAGAAGTTCTTCACTATGGTCTTTTTGTTTGGGGTGGGGCGGATGTGGATTTCCAGTGAGATTAGTTTATGATCAGATCTCACCAATGAGGGATATACTCCGTGGAGCATTTTGTCCCCATGTTTGTGACAATGAGATCTAGTATATTTTCTCCTCTCGTGGAACAGTGACTAGCTGTTCCATGGCATTTGAATTTATGAACTCCAGGAACCGCTGGGCTAGAAAGTTAGGCTTGAGTAATGTTCCCAGTCTATATTCGGTAGTTGAAGTCACCCAATATGATGGTGTTTGGAGATACATTTATACCCTCCAGTGTCTTCAGGAAGGCTGTGTGGGTTCCTGAGTTTGAGAGGGTGGCCTGTAGCATGCTACAATTTGTAGAGCAGTTTTGCCTATTGTTAGTTGCACCTGGATGGTTTCAAGCTTCATGCGTTGCCACCAACCTGGAGGTGTGAGTATCCTTTATGAATATGGATACACCCTCCTTTTGTGGAGTGGTCCGGTTTTGGGGCCGAACGCATGATATGAGGTAAAACCCATAGTGCCGGGTGCTCTCAGGAGCCTTGAACCAGGTTTCAGTTACAGCACAGACATCGATGTTCTCCATACTGAGAAGGGCCTCGAAAAGCGTGCATTTTGAGATTTAGACTTCTGGCATTGAGCAGCATTACCCTCAATTTCTTCCCATTTTGTTTTCTAGGGTGGTAGGTTTAGAATTTGAGCCTTGCCTAAAAGGCACTATGGGGGTGGCAAGAGCCTTAGCCAATATCCGAATCCCAGGGTGACAGGTGCAAGCCGCCCCATGGGCAGCGTATTTGTCAAGCATGTCATCCCAGGCAGACAGACACTGATCCCCTTTGAATGACACCAGACATTAAGCCAATTGTTAAAGCTGATCATCTTGTCTCTATATTGTGGCATCATTCTTGGTGAAGGAAGGAAGGATACTGCTCAGGGTTAGGTCATACCTGCCTGGGCTACATAATCAGAGAGCTCCTCTATGTCTCTTTTCATGCAGTCCAGGGAGGTATCTCAGGTCGCTCACACCAGCATGGACAATGACTGTGTCATATTTGTACTTGCTGTGGAGTGACCCGAAGTGCTTGTGTTATGTGGCGGATTCTAGCGCCCGATAGGCAGCTTACTGTGACCTCTCCTTGTTCAGCCTGGTGAGTGGGACGCCAGTGTGTCTGACTATGGAGTCACCTATGACAAGTATGTTTGGTGTTGTATTTGGCCTTAAGGGCTGTGACTGCTTTGCACACTGCTTTTGTGGTTTATGTGTTGCTTGTGGGGTGTCTTGAGGTAGCAGTTGTTTGGGTGTCTGCTTTGGAGGCCTCTGCTGTTTAGGTAAATTACCCAGAGCCTCCGAGTATGTCTTTGTGTGTTTATGTGTTTGATTCAGTGGAGTGGTAGCATTATGTGAGGCTGGTTTTGTGGTGTGTGTAGTTGCCTTCTCCTCCTGTCTGGTCTTGCCAGTCCTGAGTTGAGAGAGCTCAGCCTCCAGTTTGGCTAAATAGCTGCATCTCTCGCAAGTATTTGTGTTATGTGGGAGGAGAGGGTTGTCTGTGTACATGAGGCAGTTATAACATTGCCTCAAGATTCCCAGATTCACCAGCTGGACCGAGAGGAGATTGACAACTGACCTTTGGACATGCTAGAATAATATTGGGAAATCCTTAATTGAAAACAAGGGCCAGTGGGGAGTGAGGGTGTAGTGCTTTTAATTTTTAGTGCTGACTTATATAATTGCTTTAGTGAGCAAGTGCCAGGTAACTTGAGTGCAATGTGATACAAGTAACTAAATGCAAAACGACAAACAGTAACTTTCTTTCAAGTGAAACAAGGAAATAAGTACAGTAAGCAATGCAGATATCACTAGTGATCCACAGAAGCGCTGAGAAGTTGCGATTAGGTGAATTAGCTTCCAGGGAAATAACAAGCAAACAAACAACAAGTATATAAACAAAGCTAGATTCAGTAGGCCTGGATCTAGTCTATGCTAGAGCAAACAAGGTGAACCAATTTCAGTAAGATACAGTTCAAATATTCAGGCACTATAAACCTTAACCAGAAAATTCCCAGCTCAGAAGGGCAGAGTCCAGCCTCTTCTCCCACAAGAGTGCAGTCCACTTAACCTTCTTAATGTAAAATAACTGGCCTGAAGCCCAAGTGCCTAAAACCAGAACTAATACACTTGGACACTGGGCTCTCAATCAGCAGTTCCCAACTTAGAAGGATGAAAGCTACCTGTCCTGCCACCACAGTGCTTGCTACAAACCTTCCTAATGTAAAACAACTGGTCTGAAGCCCAAGTGCTTAATCCAAAAGACTTGAATGATAGCTACACTTTAATCAAGTTACAACCAAGCAGTAATAAATACCATTGAATACTTTAGAGAATGTCTGGATTAGTGCCAAGTTACACAAACAAAGCTAGATCCAGCAGGCCCGAATCCAGTCTATGCCACAGCAAACAAGGCACTAACTTCAGTAAGAAACAGTTCAGATATGCATGCACTATAAGCCTTTAACCAGAAATTCCCAGCTCAGAAGGGCAGAGTCCAGCCTCTCCTCCCACAAGAGTGCAGACCACGAACCCTCTTAATGTAAAATAACTGGCTTGAAAGCCCAAGTGCTTAAACCAGAATTAATACACTTTTAGAATAACAGACACTGAGCCCTCAATCAGCAGTTCTCAACCTAGAAGGATGTAGCTACCTGTTCTGCCACAACAGTGCAGACCACAAACCTCTCAGTGCAAAACAACTAACTGGTCCGAAGCCCAAGTGTTTAAACCAAAAGGCTTAGAATGAGTTACACCAAGCAGTAATAAATACAATTGAGTATTTTAAGATGATGCAAAAATAAAAAGAAGTAGGTAAAACACAAGTACAGTAAAAGCAGATGAAATTTTTTTTTTTTTTTTTTTTTTTCTGAACAAGTGCTGAGATCAAAGAAACAGATTTGAGTGCTGAAACTAGAAAACTGGCTAGTTACAAGAAAAAAAAAACAAGCTAGAAGGCTTCCTCAAACACAGAAGGGCTTGGGGGCTCAGAAGCCTACAAATAGTCTGTACCACTTAACAAGAAAGGCAGGAAATAAGCTAATTTTTTTTTTTTCTATTTCCCAGATGCTCTCTTTGTACACAGTAGGAGTGCCTGAAATCAGAATATGATCTCACTGCACTCAGTTGAGTGAGCAAATGAGATGGGCCCAGAGGCAGGCTGAGAGGCGGCAGTTTCAATGCCACTAAGATTAACACCAAAACAAAAACAGGGCGGTGGGTGGGAATAACTGAAGAGCAGAATAACCAGTTAAAAATTCCTTCAACACTCCTTCATACACAGTTTAAATCAATTTAAATACTGTATTTTTAAAAGAAAAGTGCATAAAAAGGTACTTAAATTCTCTTATACGTCCAGTTGAATATAACCAAGTTCTTAGCTTGCCAAGCTGAAGTTTTAAAGCAGGAATTATTTCACATGCACCAGTTTAAATATGCAAGGACAGGAAATCACTGAATGTGGCTACCCCCACACCTGTAATTACTAGCAACAACAAAATTCAGCCAACACTAGCTTTTAGTTCAAGTTACTGAAGAGCAGAATAACCAGTTAAAAATTCCTTCAACACTCCTTCATACACAGTTTAAATCAATTTAAATACTGTATTTTTTAAAAGAAAAGTGCATAAAAGGTACTTAAATTCTCTTATACGTCCAGTTGAATATAACCAAGTTCTTAGCTTGCCAAGCTGAAGTTTTAAAGCAGGAATTATTTCACATGCACCAGTTTAAATATGCAAGGACAGGAAATCACTGAATGTGGCTACCCACACCTGTAATTACTAGCAAATAACAAAATTCAGCCAACATTAGCTTTTAGTTCAAGTTACTGAAGAGCAGAATAACCAGTTAAAAATTCCTTCAACACTCCTTCATACACAGTTTAAATCAATTTAAATACTGTATTTTTTAAAAGAAAAAGTGCATAAAAAGGTACTTAAATTCTCTTATACGTCCAGTTGAATATAACCAAGTTCTTAGCTTGCCAAGCTGAAGTTTTAAAGCAGGAATTATTTCACATGCACCAGTTTAAATATGCAAGGACAGGAAATCACTGAATGTGGCTACCCCACACCTGTAATTACTAGCAACAACAAAATTCAGCCAACACTAGCTTTTAGTTCAAGTTACTGAAGAGCAGAATAACCAGTTAAAAATTCCTTCAACACTCCTTCATACACAGTTTAAATCAATTTAAATACTGTATTTTTAAAAAAGTGCATAAAAAGGTACTTAAATTCTCTTATACGTCCAGTTGAATATAACCAAGTTCTTAGCTTGCCAAGCTGAAGTTTTAAAGCAGGAATTATTTCACATGCACCAGTTTAAATATGCAAGGACAGGAAATCACTGAATGTGGCTACCCCCACACCTGTAATTACTAGCAAATAACAAAATTCAGCCAACACTAGCTTTTAGATCAAGTTACTGAAGAGCAGAATAACCAGTTAAAAATTCCTTCAACACTCCTTCATACACAGTTTAAATCAATTTAAATACTGTATTTTTAAAAGAAAAAGTGCATAAAAAGGTACTTAAATTCTCTTATACGTCCAGTTGAATATAACCAAGTTCTTAGCTTGCCAAGCTGAAGTTTTAAAGCCTGTCTCTCTCTTGGGTTCTGATCTGCCAGTAGAACAGATGTATTGTCAGTTTATCATTTTCCTAGAATGCACACATATGTAGTATCTGCAGTAACACATGTCACTCTCTTGGGTTCTGATCTGCCAGTAGAACAGATGTCTTGTCAGTTTACATTGTCCTAGAATGTACACACATGTAGTATCAACAGTAACACCTGTCACTCTCTTGGTTTCTGATCTGCTAGTAGAACAGATGTCTTGTCAGTTTTACCTTGTCCTAGAATGCACACACATCTAGTATCTGCAGTAACACCTGTATCTCTCTCTTGGGTTCTGTTCTGCCAGTAGAACAGATGTCTTGTCAGTTTACCTTGTCCTAGAATGCACACACATGTAGTGTCTACAGTAACACCTGTCTCTCTCTTGGGTTCTGATCTGCCAGTAGAACAGATGTCTTGTCAGTTTACCTTGTCCTAGAATGCACACACATGTAGTGTCTACAGTAACACCTGTCTCTCTCTTGGGTTCTGATCTGCCAGTAGAACAGATGTCTTGTCAGTTTACCCTTGTCCTAGAATGCACACACATGTAGTATCTGCAGTAACACCTGTCTCTCTCTTGGGTTCTGATCTGCTAGTAGAATAGATTTCTTGACAGTTTTACCTTGTCCTAGAATGCACACACATGTAGTATCTGCAGTAACACCTGTCTCTCTCTTGGGTTCTGATCTGCTAGTAGAACAGATGTCTTGTCAGTTTACCTTGTCCTAGAATGCACACACATGTAGTATCGGCAGTAACACCTGCCTCTCTCTTGGGTTCTGATTTGCTAGTAGAACAGAAGTCTTGCCATTTTAGCTTGTCCTAGAATGCACACACATGTAGTGTCTACAGTAACACCTGTCTCTCTCTCTCTGGGGTTCTGATCTGCTAGTAGAACAGATACGTTGTCAGTTTACCCTTTTCCTAGAATGCACACACATGTAGTATCTGCAGTAACACCTGTCTCTCTCTTGGGTTCTGATTTGCCAGTAGAACAGATGTCTTGTCAGTTTACCTTGTCCTAGAATGCACACACATGTAGTATCTGCAGTAACACCTGTCTCTCTCTTGGGTTCTGATTTGCTAGTAGAACAGAAGTCTTGTCATTTTACCTTGTCCTAGAATGCACACACATGTAGTGTCTTCAGTAACACCTGTCTCTCTCTCTGGGGTTCTGATCTGCTAGTAGAACAGATGTCTTATCAATTTACCCTTTTCCTAGAATGCACATACATGTAGTATCTGCAGTCACACCTGTCTCTCTCTTGTGTTCTGATCTGCCAGTAGAACTGATGTCTTGTCAGTTAACCTTGTCCTAGAATGCACGCACATGCAGTATCTGCAGTAACACCTACTTCTCTCTTGGGTTCTGATCTGCCAGTAGGACAGATGTCTTGTCCATTTACCTTGTCCTAGAATGCATACACATATAGTATCTGCATTAACACCTGTCTCTCTCTTGGGTTCTGATCTGCCAGTAAAACAGATGTCTTGTCAGTTTACCCTTTTCCTAGAATGCACACACATGTAGTATCTGCAGTAACACCTGTCTCTCTCTTGGGTTCTGATATGCCAGTAGAACAAATTTTCATAGGTTCATAGGTTCATAGGTTGATACTAGCCTATCTGCCCTAGGGCATTTACAAGTTCGCCAGTGTGTGTTTGGCTTTTGCCACCCTTCTTAGATTAGTTGACTGTGCCTCTGTATAGTAGGTCACAGAAGATAGCCTATTTAAGGTTAGTTTACCGTGCATCTGTCTAGCAGTGACACAGAAGAGATCCCAGGGGTAAATTTATGATCTCCCATCGAAACGTCAAGATTCTTCTTGACGAGGGTCATTGAGGGGCTCTGTCTGACATGGATTGGGATCTTGTTCCAGAGTGAGGGGAGCCTCTGGGATATGAATCTGTCCCTCCAGCATGTTCTGTTTATTTCTGTGCTGAGGTTTAAGTCACTGGAGCATGTAGCTCTGATGGATTTGGATTTCTTGAGGTGCAGCATGTCAATTAATTCTTGGTTGGACATGGCTTTATATGTCAGGCACAGATCGCCTCTGAGTAGGTGGTAAGCAACTGAGTAGAGCTGGAGTTTCTTTAGCCTAACTGCGTAGGGCATCTGTTTGAGTCCCATGATCCTCTTGGTGAGGTACTTTTGGGGTCATTCTAGTTGTAGCAGGTGTCGGGTAAGGTACATCCAAAATGGGGCATTGTATTCAATTATGGGCCTGATGAGTGATGAGTAGAGGGGCACAATGACCTCTTTTGATCTAGATGTGAACCCCTTTGTGATAAGGTGGGCTATATATTTATTTTATTTTATTTATTTATTTAACATTTGTTGACCGGGAATGTCCGACTAGGTTCCACAGAGCCTGTTTTCAGCGGAGGCCCGGGGAGAAATGCTCCAGATGCATGTCTTTGGAATATAGAATGTCTTTCTAACCACTTTGGCAATGTGATTGTCAAAGGAGAGATTGCAATCTACTTAGGTCCCCAAATCCCTAATTACTTCTTCCGTACTTAATGGATTACCACCTATGTGGTAATTTGTGGGCACTTTGTTTTTCCTAAGGGGGATAACTATGCACGTTTTGGCATTTAGCTTTAGGCCATGGCTCTGGCACCAGTTATCCATCTCTGTGAGACCTTTTTGGAGGATGCTTGTGTCAGCCGGTGAGTCGATTATGGCCCCCAGTTTGCAGTCATCTGCAAACTTTGTCAGCCATAGTCCACCAGTTTTATCGTGTACCTCAGAGAAATATATACTGAACAAGAGAGGTCCCAGGACTGAGCCTTGTGGGACGCCACTTGTAACTGGTTTAGTGTCTAACATGGCACCTGCAATTCTGACCATGTGGGTTCTATCCCTAAGCCAGTTTGCAACCCATCTTGTGGCATAGGGATTGATATTTAAGCTGGTGAGCTTATTTATGATGCCCGAGTGGGGTATTGTTTCGAAGGCTTTTACAAGGTCAAGGTAGGCTGTGTGGACAACCTTCCCTTTGTCTATGGCCTTGGTGACTGTTTCAAAGAAATTGGCCAGGTTCAAGAGGCAAGATCTGCCCTTGACAAAGCTGAATTGTGTAGGATCCAGTGTATGGAGGTTCCCAATGTCTTTGTTTATGAGTTCCATGATGATACGCTCCATAGCTTTGCAGAACAGGCTAGTTAGGCTTATAGGGCGATAATTTCTGGGGTCCGTTATGGCACCACCTTTATGGAGTGGGACCACTGTTGCTGTACACCATTCTTTGGGTAAATATCCTGTTGTAAGGCTGAGACTGAACAGTGATTTTAAGTGAGGGTTCAGTTCTTCTTAGAGCTCATGTAAAACACAGCCTGGGACACCGTCCAGTCCCATTGATGCTGTGTTTTTTGCTTTAGAGAGGACAGCTTTCACCTGTGCATCTGTGATGTCAGGGAGGCTACACTCTGTTAGGACAGTCATTTGCTCATTTGGGGGGGAGGGGGTTTGCACTGAACCTGTCTGCAGATACTACATTTGTGTGCAGTCTAGGACAAGGTAAACTGACAAAACATCTGATCTACTGGCAGATCAGAACCCAAGAGAGAGACAGGCCTTGTCAGTTTACCTTGTCCGAGAATGCACACACATGTAGTATCTACAGTAACACCTGCCTCTCTTGGGTTCTCATCTGCTACTAGAATAGATGTCTTGACAGTTTACCCTTTTCCTAGAATGCACACATATGTAGTATGTACAGTAACACATGTTTCTCTCTTGGGTTCTGATCTGCCAGTAGAACAGATGTCTTGTCAGTTTACCCTTTTCCTGGAATGCACACACATGTAGTATGTGCAGTAACACCTGTCTCTCTCTTGGGTTCTGATCTGCCAGTAGAACAGACGTCTTGTCAGTTTACCCTTTTCCAGGAATGCACACACATGTAGTATCTGCAGTAACACCTGTCACTCTCTTGGGTTCTGCTCTGCCAGTAGAACAGATGTCTTGTCAGTTTACATTGTCCTAGAATGCACACACATGTAGTATCAACAGTAACACCTGTCTCTCTCTTGGTTTCTGATCTGCTAGTAGAACAGATGTCTTGTCAGTTTTAAATTGTCCTAGAATGCACACACATGTAGTATCTGCAGTAACACCTGTCTCTCTCTTGGGTTCTGATCTGCCAGTAGAACAGATGTCTTGTCAGTTTACCGTTTTCCTAGAATGCACACACATGTAGTATCTGCAGTAAAACCTGTCACTCTCTTGGTTTCTGATCTGCTAGTAGAACAGATGTCTTGTCAGTTTTAAATTGACCTAGAATGCACACACATGTAGTATCTGCAGTAACACCTGTCTCTCTCTTGGGTTCTGATCTGCCAGTAGAACAGATGTCTTGTCAGTTTACCGTTTTCCTAGAATGCACACACATGTAGTATCTACCGTAACACCTGTCCCTGTCCTGGGTTCTGATCTGCTAGTAGAACAGATGTCTTGTCAGTTTACCTTGTCCTAGAATGCACACACATGTAGTATCTGCAGTATCACCTGTATCTCTCTTGGGTTCTGATCTCTCAGTAGAACAGATGTCTTGTCAGTTTACCCTTGTCCTAGAATGCACACACATGTAGTATCTGCAGTAACACCTGTCTCTCTCTTGGGTTCTGATCTGCCAGTAGAACAGATGTCTTGTCAGTTTACCTTCTCCTAGAATGCACACACATGTAGTGTCTACAGTAACACCTGTCTCTCTCTTGGGTTCTGATCTGCCAGTAGAACAGATGTCTTGTCAGTTTACCCTTGTCCTAGAATGCACACACATGTAGTATCTGCAGTAACACCTGTCTCTCTCTTGGGTTCTGATCTGCCAGTAGAACAGATGTCTTGTCAGTTTACCTTGTCCTAGAATGCACACACATGTAGTGTCTACAGTAACACCTGTCTCTCTCTTGGGTTCTGATCTGCCAGTAGAACAGATGTCTTGTCAGTTTTACCTTGTCCTAGAATGCACACACATGTAGTATCTGCAGTAACACCTGTCTCTCTCTTGGGTTCTGATCTGCCAGTAGAACAGATGTCTTGTCAGTTTACCTTGTCCTAGAATGCACACACATGTAGTATCTGCAGTAACACCTGTCTCTCTCTTGGGTTCTGATCTGCTAGTAGAACAGATGTCTTGTCAGTTTACCTTGTCCTAGAATGCACACACATGTAGTATCGGCAGTAACACCTGCCTCTCTCTTGGGTTCTGATTTGCTAGTAGAACAGAAGTCTTGCCATTTTAGCTTGTCCTAGAATGCACACACATGTAGTGTCTACAGTAACACCTGTCTCTCTCTCTCTGGGGTTCTGATCTGCAAGTAGAACAGATGTCTTGTCAGTTTACCTTGTCCTAGAATGCAAACACATGTAGTATCTGCAGTAACATCTGTCTCTCTCTTGGGTTCTGATCTGCCAGTAGAACAGATGTCTTGTCAGTTTACCTTGTCCTAGAATGCACACACATGTAGTGTCTACAGTAACACCTGTCTCTCTCTTGGGTTCTGTTCTGCCAGTAGAACAGATGTCTTGTCAGTTTACCTTGTCCAAGAGTGCACACACATGTAGTATCTGCAGTAGCACCTGTCTCTCTCATTGGTTCTGATCTGCCAGTAGAACAGATGTCTTGTCAGTTTACCCTTTTCCTAGAATGCACACACATGTAGTATCTGCAGTAACACCTGTCTCTCTCTTGGGTTCTGATCTGCCAGTAGAACAGATGTCTTGTCAGTTTACCCTTGTCCTAGAATGCACACACATGTAGTATCTACCGTAACACCTGTCCCTGTCCTGGGTTCTGATCTGCTAGTAGAACAGATGTCTTCTCCAGTTTTCCTTGTCCTAGAATGCACACACATGTAGTATCTGCAGTAACACCTGTATCTCTCTTGGGTTCTGTTCTGCTAGTAGAACAGATGTCTTGTCAGTTTTCATTGTCCTAGAGTGCACACATGTAGTATCTGCAGTAGCTCATGTCTCTCTCATTGGTTCTGATCTGCCAGTAGAACAGATGTCTTGTCAGTTTACCCTTGTCCTGGAATGCACACACATGTAGTATCTGCAGTAACACCTGTCTTTCTCTTGGGCTCTGATCTGCCAGTAGAACGGATGTCTTGTCCGTTTACCTTGTCCTAGAATGTACACACATGTAGTATCTGCAGTAACACCTGTCTCTCTCTTGGGTTATGATCTGCCAGTAGAACAGATGTCTTGTCGGTTTACCCTTGTCCTAGAATGCACACACATGTAGTGTCTACAGTAACACCTATCTCTCTCTTGGGTTCTGATCTGCCAGTGGAACAGATGTCTTGTCAGTTTACCCTTTTCCTAGAATGCACACACATGTAGTATCTGCAGTAACACCGGTCTCTATCTTGGATTCTGTTCTGGCAGTAGAACAGATGTCTTGACAGTTTTACCTTGTCCTACAATGCACACACATGAAGTATCTGCAGTAACACCTGTCTCTCTCTTTTTGGTTTCTGATCTGCCAGTAGAACAGATCTCTTGTCAGTTTTCCCTTTTCCTAGAATGCACACACATGCCACTTTAACACCTGTCTCTCTCTTGGGTTCTGATCTGCTGGTATAACAAATGTCTTGACAGTTTTAACTTGTCCTAGAATGCACACACATGTAGTATCTGCAGTAATACCTGTCTCTCTCTTGGGTTCTGATCTGCTAGTAGAACAGATGTCTTGTGAGTTTACCTTGTCCTAGAATGCACACACATGTAGTATCTGCATTAACACCTGTCTCTCTCTCTTGGGTTCTGATCTGCCAGTACAACAGATGTCTTGTCAGTTTACCTTTTCCTAGAATGCACACACATGTAGTGTCTACAGTAACACCTGTCTCTCTCTTGGGTTCTGATCTGCCAGTAGAACAGATGTCTTATCAGTTTACCTTGTCCTAGAATGCACACACATGTAGTGTCTACAGTAACACCTGTCTCTCTCTTGGGTTCTGATCTGCTAGTATAACAGATGTCTTGACAGTTTTACCTTGTCCTAGAATGCACACACATGTAGTATCTGCAGTAACACCTGTCTCTCTCTTGGGTTCTGATCTGCCAGTGGAACAGATGTTCATAGGTTCTTAGATTCATAGGTTGATACTTGGCTATCTGCCCTAGGGCATTTACAAGCCTAGCCAGAGTGTGTTTGGCTTTCGCCACCCTTCTTTGATTAGTTGACTGTGCCTCTGTATAGTAGGTCAGAGAAGATAGCCCATTTAAGGTTAGTTTACCATTCCTCTGTCTAGCAGTGACACACAAGAGATCCCAGGGGTAACTTTATGATGTCCCATCCAATTGTTAAGATTCTTCTTGAAGAGGGTCATTGAGGGGCTCTGACTGACATGGAATGGGATTTTGTTCCAGAGTGAGGGGAGCCTCTGGTATATGAATCTGTCCCTCCAGCATGTTCTATTTATTTCTGTGCTGAGGTTTAAGTCACTGGAGCATGTAGTTCTGTCGAATTTGGATTTCTTGACAGATTGCCTCTGAGTAGGCGGTAAGCAACTGAGTAGAGCTGGAATTTCTTTAGCCTAACTGTGTAGGGCATTGGTTTAAGTCCCTTGATCCTCTTGATGAGGTACTTTTGGGGTCATTCTAGTTGTAGCAGGTGTCGGGTAAGGTACATCCCAAATGGGGCATTGTATTCAATTATGGGCCTGATGAGTGATGAGTAGAGGGGCACAATGACCTCTCTTGATCTAGATGTGAACCCCTTTGTGATAAGGTGGGCTATATAGAATGTCTTTCTAACCACTTTGGCAATGTGATTGTCAAAGGAGAGATTTCAATCTACTGGGGTCCCCAAATCCCTAATTACTTTTTCCGTACTTAATGGATTGCCACCTATATGGTAATTTGTGGGCACTTTGTTTTTTTCCTAAAGGGGATGACTATGCTCTTTTTGGCATTTAGCTTTAGGCCATGGCTCTGGCACCAGTTATTCGTCTCTGTGAGACCTTTTTGGAGGATGCTTGTGTCAGCCGGTGAGTCGATTATGGCCCCCAGTTTGCAGTCATCTGCAAACTTTGTCAACCATAGTCCTCCTCTGTTAGCCTGTACCTCAGAGAAATATATACCGAAAAGAGAGGTCCCAGGACTGAGCCTTGTGTGATGCCATTTGTAACTGGTTTAGAGTCTGACATGGCACCTGCAATTCTGACCATGTGGGTTCTATCCCTAAGCCAGTTTGCAACCCATCTTGTGGCATAGGGATTGATATTTAAGCTGGTGAGCTTATTTATGATGCCTGAGTGGGGTATTGTGTCGAAGGCTTTTGCAAGGTCAAGGTAGGCTGTGTGGACTACCTTCCCTTTGTCTATGGCCTTGGTGACTGTTTCAAAGAAATTGACAAGGTTCAAGAGGCAAGATCTGCCCTTAACTAAGCCATATTGGGTAGGATCCAGTGTTTGGAGGTTCCCAATGTCTTTGTTTATGAGTTCCATGATGATACGCTCCATAGCTTTGCAGACCAGGCTAGTTAGGCTTATAGGCGATAGTTTCCAGGGTCAGTTGTGGCACCACCTTCATGGAGTGGGACCACTGTTGCTGTATGCCATTCTTAGAGTACATATCCTGTTGTAAGGCTGAGACTGAACAGTGATTTTAAGTGAGGGTTCAGTTCTTCTTGGAGCTCATGTAAAACGCAGCCCAGGACACCATCTGGTCGCATTGATGCTGTGTTTTTTGCTTTGGAGAGGGCAGCTCTCACCTGTGCATCTGTGATGTAAGGGAGGCTACACTCTGTTGGGATAGTCATTTGCTCATTTGGGGGGGGGGTGCACTGAACCTGTCTGCAGATACTACATGTGTGTGCATTCTAGGACAAGGTAAACTGACAAGACATCTGTTCTACTGGCAGATCAGAACCCAAGAGAGAGACAGGTCTTGTCAGTTTACCTTGTCCAAGAATGCACACACATGTAGTATCTACAGTAACACCTGCTTCTTTCTTGGGTTCTGTTCTGCCAGTAGAACAGATGTCTTGATAGTTTTACCTTGTCCTAGAATGCACACACATGTAGTATCTGCAGTAACACCTGTCTCTCTCTTGGGTTCTGATCTGCCATTGGAACAGATGTCTTGTCAGTTTACCCTTTTCCTAGAATGCACACACATGCTACTTTAACACCTGTCTACCTCTTGGGTTCTGATCTGCCAGTAGAACAGATGTCTTGTGAGTTTACCCTTTTCCTAGAATGCACACACATGTAGTATCTGCAGTAACACATGTCTCTCTCTTGTGTTCTGATCTGCTAGTAGAACAGATGTCTTGTGAGTTTACCTTTTCCTAGAATGCACACACATGTAGTATCTGCAGTAACACCTGTCTCTCTCTCCTGGGTTCTGATCTGCCAGTACAACAGATGTCTTGTCAGTTTTCCTTTTCCTAGAATGCACACACATGTAGTGTCTACAGTAACACCTGTCTCTGTCTTGGGTTCTGATCTGCCAGTAGAACAGATGTCTTGTCAGTTTACCCTTTTCGTAGAATGCACACACATGTAGTATCTGCAGTAACACCTGTCTCTCTCTTGGGTTCTGATTTGCCAGTAGAACAGATGTCTTATCAGTTTACCTTGTCCTAGAATGCACACACATGTAGTATCTGCAGTAACACCTGTCTCTCTCTTGGGTTCTGATCTGCCAGTAGAACAGATGTCTTATCAATTTTCCCTTTTCCTAGAATGCATACACATATAGTATCTGCATTAACACCTGTCTCCCTCTTGGGTTCTGATCTGCTAGTAGAACAGATGTCTTGTGAGTTTACCTTGTCCTAGAATGCACACACATGTAGTATCTGCAGTAACACCTGTCTCTCTCTTGGGTTCTGATCTGCTAGTAGAACAGATGTCTTGTGAGTTTACCTTGTCCTAGAATGCACGCACATGTAGTATCTGCAGTAACACCTGTCTCTCTCTTGGGTTCTGATCTGCCAGTACAACAGATGTCTTGTCAGTTTACGTTTTCCTAGAATGCACACACATATAGTGTCTACAGTAACACCTGTCTCTCTCTCTTTGGTTCTGATCTGCTAGTAGAACAGGTGTCTTTTCAGTTTACCCTTTTCCTAGAATGCACACAAATGTAGTATATGTAGTAACACCTGTCTCTCTCTTGGGTTCTGATCTGCTAGTAGAACAGATGTCTTGTCAGTTTACCTTGTCCTAGAATGCACGCACATGTACTGTCTACAGTAACACCTGTCTCTCTCTTGGGTTCTGATCTGCCAGTAGAACAGATGTCTTGTCTTTTTTACCCTTGTCATCGAATGCACACACATGTAGTATCTACCGTAACACCTGTCCCTGTCCTGGGTTCTGATATGCTAGTAGAACATATGTCTTGTCAGTTTACCTTGTCCTAGAATGCACACACATGTAGTATCTGCATTAACACCTGTCTCTCTCTCTCTCTCTTGGGTTCTGATCTGCCAGTAGAACAGATGTCTTGTCAGTTTACCTTTTCCTAGAATGCACACATATGTAGTGTCTACAGTAACACCTGTCTCTCTCTTGTTTTCTCATCTGCCAGTAGAACAGATGTCTTGTCAGTTTACCTTGTCCTAGAATGCACACACATGTAGTATCTGCAGTAACACCTGTCTCTCTCTTGGGTTCTGATCTGCCAGTAGAACAGATGTCTTGTCAGTTTACCCTTTTCCTAGTAGGCACACATATGTAGTATCTGCAGTAACACCTGTCTCTCTCTTGGGTTCTGATCTGCCAGTAGAACAGATGTCTTGTCAGTTTACCTTGTCCTAGAATGCACACACATGTAGTGTCTACACTAACACCTGTCTCACTCTTGGGTTCTGATCTGCAAGTAGAACAGATGTCTTGTCAGTTTACCTTGTCCTAGAATGCAAACACATGTAGTATCTGCAGTAACATCTGTCTCTCTCTCGGGGTATGACCTATTTCCAGCATTGTCATTTTCTTTGGTCTGTGGCAAGATTTGCACATCTCCTCATTATACATGCCCCTCACGATGTTTGCACATAACCATCCTTTAATGGCCCCTATGTCTCTGCACTGTCCACCTACTGCATTTACTGACCACATACCTATCTTCTCTTTTGCTGTGACCATTCTCATCCTATCCCATACGGACAGCTACAATGAGCATGCTGTCACTGCCCAACTTACTGCAGAACTGTGCTGATGGTCTGTATCTATGTTACCTATAAAGGTCATGGTTTCCCATGCAGAATGCCTTTATGTCTCTGTGCATAGGTCACAATGTTCCCCTCCCCTAAGCTGGTCAAAACAAGTCATGCCCAGGTGCAAAGCTCTATCAGAAAGAGCTCTTCCAGCTAACTTTACCTATCATGCCCCTGAGCTATGTTCTTTGTCATGGTGGAACCCCATCTGGGCATCATCTGGCTTGCCTTTCAGCTGTGCTTTCTGACTTTGTGATCTGCCTATCTTTGCATTAACCTGTTTGCTTGTGTGCCATGTTAAATCACCCCATATATGACTTTCTAGCTGTCCTTATTCAGATCATTCACTATAGGTGCTAAGTGCAGTGAAGAATTACATCACCAGTGTGTTGTATTATTTTGCTATGTTTATTCTTCTTTAATATGGCAACTGTGCATTTTATCAGGGTGCAACAGGCCTGGTACCATGGTGATTGTGTCCGTGAGGTAAAAGGAAAATCACTGCCATAATGCATTACAGTATCTCACTCATAAAGTGCAACCATGCTCAACCCAGCAGAATATGTGAAAATTATCCTTATGCAGGCAGGCCTTAGACCCCATAGTGCCACTGCTTTGCACTAGTGATACTTTTGACACTACGTTTTACTAGTGATACTTTTGCTATTGCTTTGCACTAGTGGTACTTTTGCCATGGCTTTACACTAGTGATACATTTTAAACACTACTTTTTACTAGTGACACTTTTGCTATTGCTTTGCAGTAGTGATACCTTTGCCACTGCTTTGCACTAGTGATACTTTTGACACTACTTTTCAATAGTGATACTTTTGATAGAACATCACTGCTGCTGAATAATGCATATCAATTGACATCTATAACTTGTGTCCATAAACACAAGGCAATCAATTTGCTCCTGATGACCTATACAGTGGACATATTCTCAGCAGGAGGGAAACTAGTGTGCTTTTTAAGTGCTACACAGAGACTATAAGGGCCACCTGCTTGGTCATTGTGATGGTCCATTATATAAGCTTGATGCCGTAAATTAGCTTACCAGGATGGTTAGTGATACCACTGGTATTGTGCAGTCTGCTGAGTAGGTCAGTCATGTCTGTAGTGACCTTTGGATTTGCTCAGCTAGTGGAAGTCAGAGGTTAAGGAGAGTGTGTCAGCATTTTATAGCAGGACCTGTATATATGCTCTGTCTTTGTCTTTTTTTTATTTCTGAGGGGGCTGAGATATGGTATAATGATTAAGGTGTTTACCTCCCAGACAGAAGGTATAGAACTTGATTCTTGAGGTGTTTTGGCATAATGGTTAAGGTCTTCACCTTACAGACACAAGCTACAGGATTCCTTCTGACCTTGGGTTACTGGTTTTGCTTAAGGCTGACCTTTAGGGCAGTTAGCTTACGATTCATTTATAAATCTGTGTTGTTGTCCTTGCCTTCAATTGACCATGTCAAATTACACTTAATACACTCCACTTTAATTTACAAATTGTTAAGGAGAAGCTGTACAACAGTGCTGCCTATGTAATGAGGTCTGAAAGACTGTTGAGGAGGTGGGATGTGTATGCCTTGTCGGGTCTACTTCACGATGTCGAAAGCCGACAATATCGAAGCTGATATTGTTGGCACCACAACATTGAAAGCACAGAACATTGTGCAGGTAAATGGAAATCTCCGTAGGGGGATATTTATGTTTACCTCAATGTACTGCGGTCTCGAAGTTGGAATATATAAGTAGGGGGGGGGTGTAGGGGTGGAGGGGGGCTTGCCCCCCTGCCTACACTAGTTAGTTTTTATTTTTGCTTTGTTTTTTTTTAAATGTTATTCGATGTTTTACTATATGGATCACTAGAGGTCGACCTTTAGTGATTCGATGTAGTAAGATTTCGATAACGTGATATAGACGCTGCCATGTCCACATCTGTTGTGTGAAAGTGAAATTCTATTTGCCAGAGACGAGTGTATTTATGTATTGTATTTGTCATGCTTCTGATTTTGCCTCCTTCTTCTACAACTTCAGCTGTGGTGAAGAACAAGTCACAGCAGTGGTCACATGAGTCTGCACCAGCTGACACACATAGTGCCAGGTCACCAACAGTCACTAAGCCTGCCTCTCAGCAGGTGAAGAAATACTCACCTTTCTGGAGACAATATGGAAGACTTGGTGCTGGTGATCTCTGTGGCCACCTGTGAGGAAGACAGTGATGGGTCTTCTGAGAATAGCCCAGAGGGGTCGTCCTTGGCTACCCAGAATCAGATGTAGCAACTGCTGTCCTGCAGTGGGACTATTGAGCCCCTTCTGATACTGATAGTAGGGTCACTTGACTAATCAGTCCTGAGAATCAGTCCACCAGGGTCACACCCTGTCTAAGACATCAGTGGCAGTGGTGACTGAATTCTGGGAAGGATGGTCAGATAGGACTCTTGTGCCTTGCCCTATCCCCCTATCACAATGCTCCCCTTACATATTTGTCATTCCCATAACCTGTTTATAATTTAATCCTTTCCATCACAAATGGTCCTCCCACTGTACATCGGCATCATTTCAGAGTTGTCCACACCTTTTGCAATCATGCCACTTCATCTGTCACTGCCCGTATTTTATGTTTTTCTGCCTCTGTTAACCTCCCTACACTCTCCTTTGCACACACACTTCTTGTCAACTTCTCCATCTACCCTTTTTCTTTAAAAATTAAAATAGACATCAGCTGCAAAAATAAAATATGCCCTTCCTTCCCCATCTGGCTTAACTTAAGGTGATGCTTGTGTTTGTTTCTGTTTAGTCTTCCCTCTTTGCTGCTGTTTCTAGAACCTCCTGTCTTTCCTATTTATGTGATGAACTGAGCTAGCACCTCTCAGTGTAGGCCCTCTATGGCCTTCCCACAATGCCCATTCTGCAGCTATGAGGTGCTGTGTGTGTGTGTGTCTTAATGTCTATAACTTTGGGCTTACCAGCTCACTGTTCCTGTCACATTGCTCACATGACCCCCCACAGCATGGTCACGTCAGTACAGGTGATGCAATAATGTGGTGTCTGTAAGGAATTGTACAGCGCTTATTCCAGGAAACAGGACCTACCCTGGTCATACTTCCTAACAATGCAGCATCAGGCTGTATCATGCTACAGCTTTGACATTTAGTGCTGCATTGCAGCGTAACGAATGGTTAAGAATATCCCTGCATATTACAAATCTTATTGGCTACAGATTTACAAGGGGTTGATGCATCAGGTAATAAGGAATAATATATACTGTTATTGCTTTTAAAATCTGTTACGTTCATTTGTTCAACTCTAGTCTAATCTTTGTCTTTCATACAGTTGTATTTATATTTCTCAGTCAAGTGCTTAGATAAAATAAATAACAATGTGGAGAAGAAAGACCAGTAAAAAAAAATATATATCATAAGTATTTTTTCTTTCTCTTTTTTGTTCACATTGAATGAATGTTTCAAGAGTTAGCTGACAAAATATATGTTTTCTTTTTTTTTTTGGTAGTAATTTCTATAAAATGGGATTATTAATTAAGAGGGAAGGTATGAAGTGCAGCTTTTTTTCCTTTTTTTTTACTTTTTTATAAAGATCATTTCTGACAAAAATGCATAAATATTGGATTTACTATGACAGATCTCTTCCTATATTATCAGCAATTAGAAAAGTCACTCCCATGACCTCCAAAACTGAAAATATCACAAATGTAAATGAACAACATACAAAGAGTTGAAAAGATACAAAAAAATGTCTATATATATATATATATATATATATATATATATATATGGGTCTACTTCATATGATCGAAAGTTAATTTGATAGAAACTCATTTGACTGAGACCATAACACAGACATTTCAAAACACTGAAAACCCATTTGACTGAAAACTCATAACACCTAAAATTACAGTTAAAGATATATGCCCTTTTCCCCACTGTAGTGCTATCATGGAGTTAGAATATATAGTTAGGGGGTGTGTGGGGGGCACAGCCCCCCACATGGTGGGGTGTGGGGGTATAGCCCCTCACATAGTTTAGGTAAATATTGTTTTTTGCAAATAACTATTCATTGCAGTTATAAGTATCCATGTGTATGGTTTAAAATGTCTGAAGTATGTGGGAGGCTCCGCCAACCACACCCACCATCGTGGGGGGATCTGCTCCCCACACCCCCCTAACTATATATTCTAACTCCATGATCGCACTACAGTGGGGAAAAGGGCATAAGCCTTGAAATTTCATGTTTAGGTGTTATGAGTTTTCAGTCAAATGGGTTTTCAGTGTTTTGAAATTTCGGTTTTATTTTCTCAGTCAAATGAATTTTTATCAAATGGACTTTCGATCATATGAAGTAGACCCATATATATATATATATATATATATATATATATATATATATATATATATATATATATATATAAGTGGAAAAAGGTTAAAAAGTAGTACAAAACCCCCCCATCTTCTCCAACGTATAACATGTCACTCAGAGTATGACTAAGTCAGCAGTAATGTCTTTGCAAAGTCATGAAAATGACTTGTATTTGCTTTGAAGTATAGTTTTTCTAGAGTAGGTTTTTGGCATTTGTCATATAAGGAAAGCATACATTTTTGTGCATAAGTCTGCCATAGTTCATAGGTTCAAAGGTTCATAGGTAAGTCCAAGGCTATCGGCCCAAGGGCCTATGTAAGCCTAGCCAACAAGGTTCCCTGGCTTATGCCACCCAAGAAAGTTATTTTCCTGTGCCACTGCCGAGCAGAGACACAGATGTGATCCTCGGGGTATATTTCCTATTTCCCATCCACTCATCAAGATTTTTCTTGAAGAGTGCTAATGAAGAACTTTGCTTGACATAGATGGGTAGCCTGTTCCAGAGTAAGGGAAGTCTCTGGGACAGGAATCTATCCCTCCAGCATGTCCTGTTTATTATGGTGATGAGGTTTAGGTCCCTAGACCGTGCAGCTCGGAGGGATTGGGATTTCTTTAGGTGTAGCATGTCCAACAGCTCTGGGTTTGATATAGCTTTATATGTTAGGCAGGTTAGGCAGAGATCACCTCGGAGTAGGCGATATGCTACACAGTAAAGCTGGAGTTTATTGAGATGGTCAGTGTAGGGCATCTTTTTGAGGCCAGTAATCCTCTTTGTGAGAGTCTTCTGTGGCCTTTCCAGCTGCTGCAGATGTCTTGTGAGGTACATTCCAAAAGGGGCATTGTACTCTATGATGGGTCTAATTAGTGTCGAGTAGAGGGGAACAATAACCTCTTTTTTCCTGGATGAGAACCCTTTTATGATGAGGTGTGCCACGTAGAAGGACTTTCTGACTACTGTGGCGATGTGACTATCAAAGGACAGACTACTGTCCACCTGGGTCCCAAGGTCTCTTATCACACATTCGGTGTTAAGTAGACTACTGTCTATGTAGTAGTTCATGGGTACAGAGTTTTTACCAAAGGGGATGACAATGCACTTTTTGGCATTGAGCTTGAGGCCATGGCTCTGACATCAGGCATCTGTCTCAGCAAGGTCCTTCTGTAGGATTTCTACATCATTTGGGGACTCAACTATGGTTCCTAGTTTGCAGTCATCTGCAGACTTCATTAGCCAGAGCTATTCTGTGTTAGCCTGTACTTCAGAGAAGTAGATACCAAACAGGAGAGGTCCCAGGACTGAACCCTGTGTTACTCCACTTGTCACTGGTTTGAGGTCATATTTGGAGTGTGCAACTTTTACAGTGTGGGTTCTGTCAGTGCGCCAGTTGGCAACCCATCTTGTGACGTAGGATTTATACCTAGTTTAGTGAGTTTAGCTATAATTCCAGAATGGGGGATGGTGTTGAAAGCCTTGGCGAGGTCAACATAGGCTGTGTGAACCACCTTGCCCTCATCTACGGCTTTGGTGACTGCCTCAAAGAAGTCGATCAGGTTCAGGAGGCATGGTCTGCCTTTCACAAACCCGAACTGGGTAGGATCCAGAGTTTGGAGGTTACCAATGTCTTTGCTTATGAGTTCCATGATGATATGTTCCATGGCCTTGCAGACCAGGCTCGTCAGGCTAATAGGGCGATAGTTCTCGGGATCAGTGGTGGCTCTCCCTTTGTGGAGTTGGATAACTGTTGCTGTACGCCATTCAGTGGGCACAAAGCCTGAGTGAGGCTATGATTGAACATGGTGCTTAGGTGGGGATCCAGTTTGTTCTGAAGTTCGTGTAAATTGCAGCCCGGGATGTTGTCCGGTCCCATGGATGCTGTGTATTTGGCTTTAGAGAGTGCAGCTTTTACCTGCATAGTTGTGATTACAGGGACTCTGCATTCTTCCTGTGTGTGTATATATATATATATATATATATATATATATATATATATATGGGCCCTTTAGGGGTTGAGGGGGTAAAGTTAGCACTGAACCTATCTGTCAGGATGTTGGCAATATCAGTTAGTTCTGTAATTTTCGTGCCATTGTGCTGTAACTCAGAGCAGATCTGGGTGTTGCCATTGAGATTCTTGACATATCTATAGAATGTTTTGTGGTTGTCCTTAGAATCAGTGGTGATTTTTTTTCATAATTAGCTTTGCAGGATCTTATAAGGGATCAAAGCTTCTTACTGAGGCTGACCAGGGAACTCCTCCACTCATGGGATTTTGCTCTCTTTTACAACAATTTCTTCCTGCTGTTGTACAGTTTGTTTATGGCAGGGGACCACCAGTTTGGCTTCCTTTTTCTGGAGGATAGCGTCTTTGTTCTGTTTGGGATAGTACAAGCCTTGAACCTGTGTTAAGTGCTTATAGAGTGCATTTGTGTAGGATTCAGCAGTCGTAACTGTATTGCCCATCTGCATGGGTGTTATGAAGTTCACCACTTCTGTCTTATCATGATCTTGTCATGATCTCATTTTCCTGTAGTGCATTGTAAGGGGTCCAGTCTTAAAATGTCTGTTTTTATTCTTGGTGGAATTAGGTTATGTCAGCTATGATGATGTCAAGAATGAAGTTTTTTCTCCATGCTTTAGCATTTTTGGTCGACTAGGTTAACAAAGTCTTGCTTTATCTCACTTATAGTAGATAGCTATTTGTATCTATATTAAATGAATACCTGGATATGCCAGTATCAACAAATCTTTGAGAATTGTCACTGTGTTTCAAGACTTCCCTTTACGGAAATGTTGGTTTCTGATAGACGTACTCCTAGTGGTCCCCATCCCAAGTGTCAGCTATCATGCTTGTGGTCAAAGGGTAGGGTTGGCAGAAAGTTGTGTTTAGTGTTATTTTGGTGGAATGCCAAATGGGTCATAGGATAAGTGTACTGAAAGTGTGTATTCAAGGTTCCTATGGATTGTAAGTGTCTAAGGTTTAATGTCATTCGGTATTAATGTTAGGTGTGTGTCAGTGGCATGCAGTTGTGCTAATATCAATCGGATAGTCAACTTTATCACAAAATGCTGGTATTGTGTATCAGACAGTGATATAGCAGAAAACAGAATTTACCTTTTCACCACTGTTGTATGATCTTAAATGGGTGTATGTAAGTTGCAGGGGATGTGGAAATGCAGCCCTCATGTCAAGGATGCATGGGAGGACTTTCCTTCTAAGTCAAACAGCAGCAGTTTATTTTTATAAGGTCAAAATAATACAGTATTTAAACATTAACAGACTTTTGCCTTGAACTGTTCTGTAACTTTTTTCTCCTAAAAGGTAATATGCATATTTTTCTCTTGTCAAACTTCTTTTTGCTAAGGCTGCATTCACTGTAGTTCTATTTTGATAACTGCTGTTTCCTTGGTAATTTCTGATGCATTTATTTTGAAGATTTTATATTTTATTAAAGTGCATAAATCATATAGAAGATAGTACTTCTTATTACTTACTGCATCTTTACAGCCTGGGTCTTGTTTATCTGAAACAGCTGTTTTAAGTTCATAGGTGATTATTAGGATAATGACCCTGAGGCCTTTTAAAACCTAGACATGTATTTCCATATATAAATGACAAGATAAATTACCCAGAGGCATGCGGTTCTGTTTAGGTGGCAGAACATTTACAAGCTGTCTCTGCCCAATAGGGGTACAGTTCTAAGTCTAGAGGTAAATTTATGATTTCCCATCAGCTGCTGCGTTACTCTTAAACTGGGCTAGAGAAGAACTCTGCTTCACATGCATGGGAAGCTTGTTCCAAAGCAAGGGTTGTCTTTCAGACAAACATCTGTCCCTCTAACATGTTCTGTTTATCTTGCAAGTGAGGTTAGTTCCTCAGATTGGGCATTTCTGTTGAGGTTAGAATTGATTTGCAGCAAGTTCCTAATTACTGGCTCAGATGATGCCTCCTAAGCCAGGCACACATCATCGCGCCATAGTCTGTAGAAAATGGAGTATAAAGAAAAGGTTGCGAGGTGGTCTGTACATTCCATGTGGTTTAATCCTTGTATTCTTTTTGTAAGGAACCTCTGTGGCCATTCTAGTTGTTGCATGTGCCTGGTCAGATATATACCAAAGAGAGCATTTTACTCACAGATTGGTTTAATAAGGGCTAAGTACAGTGGGATGATGATCTCTATGGACCTGGATGCTATATCCTGTCTTATGATTTGCATGGTATAGAATGATTCCCTTATAACAGTAGACACGTGATGGTCAAAACTCAAGTCACTGTACACATATGTTCCCAAACCCCCTGCCAATGGATCTACCCTTAGGGGCATGTTGTCTATGTAGTAACTAACAGTGGTAGCCAAATTTCAAACAAATATTATTATGCATTTTTTGGTATTCAGTTTTCGACCATGATTCTGGCACCAATTATTAGTTTGCAACAAGCCCTCTTGGAGGATAGTAGTGTTCCTGGGGAGCTGTATAATTACACCAATCTTGCAGTTTTCTGCAACCTTGGTCAACCAGAGGCTTTTAGTGTTAACTTTTTTCTTCCAAAAAGTAAATGCCAAAAGGGAGTGACCGAGCACTGAGTCCTGAGGGACTCGACTGGTGCTTGGCCTTTTTGTGGGGGTATAGTCCTGTCTCCTGAGTTCCTATGTCCTATCTGTCAGGAAGCTGGCTATCCAATGAGAAGCATAAGGATTTACTTCTACTTTTTTTTTTTAATGTCTCCAAGCCTTTTGAGTTTCTAATACCATTATAGGAATGGACTCCATTCCTGAGTGAAAGTATGGTTAAAGTTCATGAAATTAGTATTGTTTCAATCTTTGATGTCAGCTAGAAGTGCTCTTCACAGCACCCACAATGTGACCAGTGATGACTGAAATGACTCTGCAATTCCTATGGCATTACATGCATCGGTAACATACGTAAATGTGATTGCAAATTCTTTTATATAAGACCCATGGCTCCTACTACTATTAGAACTGTCTGGGTATCCTTCTTCCACATTGTCATCATTTCTGCCTGCAAATTCTGATATTTTATGACTATTTGTTTCTCTGTACATAAGACACTGTAGTTGCTGGGTATAGCAATTTCAATGATCAGTGTTACTTTTGTCTTCTTTTAATGGACTACTATATCTAGTTTTCTAGCATCAATTTTTTGAACTGTTGGTCATGGGTGATCCCATGTAATATAAACTTCATAATTTTCTATAATGCTTTGTAGCTCATGTTTCCAGTGATTTTCAGCTACTTCAATATTATAATGTTTGCACAATCCCCAATGCAACAGTCTTGCCACATTATTATACCTTTCAGTATACAGTCATTCTACCATTAGTATATAACAAACAGCAACAAGATATGTGACCGTTTCCAAATCTGTTTTACAAAACCTACATTTGTCTGTTTCTTATACATGCTCAATGGACTTTGTAAACCAATGTGTACGTAGTCTATCTTGGGCCATCGATATTAACCTTTTGTCTTTTGGTTTAAATTCACCTGTCCTTAACCATTCCTGCATTCAGTCCTGATCAACACGAGGTTGTTCCAAGAGTTTTCTTTACTTGCAATTATATTTATGCATTTTCCACATTTCTTGCATTGTCATCTGATCCTTTACCTTATAATCTTTATTTTGTTTTTTTGGCACATTCAGGTGCTGCCTGGTTTTTATCTACTTCTGGTTTGATTTCCATTGCCACGCAATGCCAATATGGTTGTGCTAAACTAAGCAGGGAAGTCATCTTAGAGTATTCTCCTCATGTTTCAAACTTTCACTACATTTTCGGTCTGTGAGGTCAGCAGATATGCATGCAGTCATGCAACTGAAGATCTATACATGTAATCAATTTTGAGGAGGTCCATACCTGCTTCAGAATGGGAAATATATAATCTTGGTATGCAATGATTTTTATAAATCATTTGATGATCATGACGCATCCTTTTTGTTTTTCTTTCAATCTATCCAACACCTTTTGGGGCCAATCAATCAGTCCAAAACTGTATGTTAGGACAGGAAGAGCAAATTGGTTTATAGCTTGAACTTTGTTCATAGATGTCAATGCTGTTTTCAGTATTAATTTAAGTCTTCTAAAATATTCCTTACCAAGTTTTATTCACATTTGTTCATGTTTTATTGTCGATCCTTCATCAGTTCTCAAATATTTATTTCACATTCGTGTCCCAAACTGATGTTTTCCTGGTGCTGCAGTTTTCCTGCTTTAAAGGTTGCTTTTGCACATTTATCAAGACCAGATGACATCCTTATATCTGAAAAGTTTTGACCACCTGCAGTTGTGATTTCAGTTCCTCATCTGATAAACTGTACAGTGTTAAATCATCCACAAAAAGAAGATAAAAAGTCTTTGCACTTTGTTGTTTTCTGGGAGCCAAACTGTAGCCATGGCCTATTTGCTTAAGTATACAGCTTCATGGGTTAAGGACAAGACAGAACAGTAGTGGTGACATAGTCACCTTAGAGTATCCCACTTTGTTTTTTATCGCTGAAATAATTTGTCCTTTACTATGGGTTAACTACAAAGTGGTTTGCCACTGTTTTATGGTCGCTGTAATGCAATCAATCAGAGTAGGGAGTATCTTATACATGTTTAGCACTGTTTACCCATGAATGTGGGATACTATCAAATGATTTTTGTAGTCAGTCCATTGCATACTTAGATTCTTCCCCTTTTTACAGTTCTACATTATGTCTTTAACAACAAATGATCCTTTGTTCTATATGACTTTCTTTTATTACCCGTTTGTTCTATTTTTGGTGGTGTGTCACTTTCTTTTACCTTGTTTCCCAATTCTGTATATATAACTTTTTTGGGTCATCAATAAATTGCTTATTTTGTACTTTTCCTTTATATTTATCTGCATATCTTCTAAGTCTGTCTGCTTGTGATGATATTTTCAGGTTATTATTTGCGATAGTGCACAACAGATCCTGATCTGTTCTGATGATGTGCTTTGCTTTTATCATGTTTATCTTTCTGAGGATTTTTGTTGATCTGTTCCCTCTTCTATACTCTTTTTAACTGTGACACCTCTTGGCTTATTTACTTTATAGTTTTCTCTATTTGATACTTCCATGATGGCATTTGATTTCTTTACTACTCAGTGTTTTTGGCGTAAGACTTTATCTGTTATTAATTTAGCTGTACAGTAATATATCCTATTTACTTCTGTAATATTGCTTGAATCTCTACCAGCAGTCCTAGTTACTGTGTTCATTTGTTTTATCAAACGTCTAATTTTGGTGGTTTTATTGACTTTCTCTAGTCTGTTTCTTTCATTGATCTTAATATGTCTGTCCATTTCTATTGAATCAAGCACCTCTTCTCTTTGATCATTTTCTTGTTAATTGAGGGCAGCCTCTTTATTTTCCATTTCCTGCAGATATTCTACAGGAAGTTCCAGAGCATCGTCCTGTGCCATGTTCTCTTCAGTTGCATCTTGCGTCATCCATTGAGCTTTCATATGGGAACTCCCTGGCATATCACTCCATAACAGACAGACTGACAGGTTGTCCATAACTTCAGCTTCTATTTTTTAAACTTCTACTTTACTAGTCTTCTGTTCTGCATTCTCTCTGTGTGATCTCGTTTTTTTTAATTGTGAATTTTCCCATATCTGGATGCCTTTGGCTGTATTTAATATCTTTGGGGCTGTTATTTTTGTACTGATTAATTTGGGGGGTTTCTTTGCATAAATATTGCACCATATCAGATCTGTCTTTCTTTCCCTTGTCCATATTTCTTTTTTATGCATTTCAAAAATGTCTAGGTTTTGTTCTTTATATATTTGCACTTCCTCAGTCACTTCTTTTTTTTTCCAAATGGCCCAAGGTTTCTTGGTCTGTATTATGGTTTTCATAGAGCTGTTGTATTAATCAACACACATTTTTATTTGAAGCTTCTGACAGTTTTTCTTGTGCAATTATTTTTTTTCCTCTAATTTTTCTCTTAATCTTTTTGTGTATCTTCTGTCTGGAAATTCTGGGCTTCTACTTTTTTGAGTTTGCCAACAATACCTGAATGAAGGATAGCATCACATGCCTTGGCCAGGTCAGGATAGGCAGTGGGTATCATTTTGCCCTCATCCATAGTTTTGCTGACTTTCTCAAAGATGTTCATCAGGTCGAGCAGACATGATCTGCCCTCGGCAAATCCAAACTGCATTGGATCCAGCATCTGAAGGTTCCCTGTATCTTTATTTATAATATACATGATAATTCTTTCCATGGCCTTACACATGAGATTAGTTGGACTTATAGGTCAGTAAGTAGCTGGGTCAGTAGACCACCCTCCATTGTGCAGGAGAATAACTGCTGTATCTCTCCATTCTCTGGACATGAAGCCAGTTTGGAGGCTGAGGTTGAGCAATGATTGTAAAGGTCCAGATAAGTCAATAGGTCATGTTTCATTCTACTCAGGAGGCAACGTGGAATATTACCAGGGACCATAGATATAGTATTTTTGCTTTGGAGACTGCATTGAAGACCTGTTCACTAGTAATAGCTGAGGAATTATTGCTGAGTGTATCTCATGAGAGGTTTGGAGGGAATAGCGGGATGAAATTGGATGTTAGAGCTCCTAGTGGGTGCAAGGGCTAGCTGGTCCAGACCATTGTATTAACAAAGTCGAGTAATATTTGGGCCTGCACATGGGATGTCAGGTATGTTTCCAGGTTTACAATGGAGTAGATGAAGTCTCCCAGGACTAAGGTTTTGGGTTCAATGTACAGTGACTCAGTACATTTAGCTATGCAGAATGTGGGTGCAGAATGGGACATCCTGGGTCATGAGGTTATCCTATAGCTTACAATGACATAGTACGGAACCTCGCTTACAGTAAGTTGGACACAGAGTGGTTCAAGTGTTTCTTACTGCTTGAACAATACCCAGGTGTGACTGTATTTGCAAATAATGTAAAAGATCACATGATACCACAGAAAAGCATAAAAGTTCCCTGATGCCATGGCCAACTTTCCCCTAGTACTACAACTATTACCTTGGGTCTGCAGAGGAATGAAGCCACTAGCATAGTGGGACTAACCCAGTCAACAAAGGATGAACAAATAAATAATTAATTAAATTATATAATTCATAAAAATACTGAGACACCTCCACATTCTAATTATGTGGAAGGCATTGTAGCCTTGCACTGCTGGGGTGCAGGTGAACTCCACATCCTCTATAACTACAAAGACATCTACATTCTCCAATGCAAGGAGGGCTTTAAGGGAGTGGAGTTTTCTGTTTACAGTCCTGGCATTGAACAATAATACTTTCAGGTTATCCTGGGTTTGGTGTGCTGTGCTGAAAGGCATATCAGATTGGCATTGCCTAAAATGGTACTATGGAAGTGGACAAAGTTTTAGCCAATATTCAAAGGTCTGAAGGAGACAGATACAGACCATCATTGTCAGAGCGGAGCTGTCGGTCAACCATGTCCTCCTAAGCTGAAAAATATTGTACCCCCTTTGAATGACACCAAATACAGTTCTAATTGTTAATGTCGATAATCTTCTGTTTATACTGTGGCATCAACCTCAGACAAGATAGAATGTTGCTCAATGCTAAACTCTTACCAGCATGGGACAAAGCGTCTGACAACTCCATGATAGCTCTTTTCATATAGTCCAGACAGGTACGTCTCAGGTCATTTACACCAATGTGTACATGATAAACTTGTAGTGGCCCTTGTGATTTAGTGACTTGAATGTGTGCGGGATCTGGCAGACTATGGCTGCTGATAGACAGCTGTGGCTGTGATCCTTGCCTTGCTCAGTTTAGTGAGTGGAACATTTGTGTGTCTCCCAGTGGAATAGATAGTACCCCAAAAAGGCAACCCCCCATTTCTCGGTCACCCACGTCCCCCGGAATCTTTTTTAAAGTTTTTTTGTCTATTCCTTCTAGCATGTCGAGGGATCAGTTGCTAGTGTCCTCTCCTGCTCAGCTGGTGAACCTGGGAATATTGAGGCAATGTTACAATTGCCTCATGTACACAGACAACCCTCTCCTCCTCCCACAAAATACAAATACATGCGAGAGATGCAACTATACGGCCAAACTGGAGGCTGAGCTCTCTCAACATAGGACTGGCAAGACCAGTCAGGAGGAGAAGGTTACCACACACACTATAGACCCAGTCTCACATAGTACCATTACAACCTCAAATCATACACATAAACACACAAAGACATACTCGGAGGCTCTGATCAAAAATCTACCAAAACAGCAGAGGCCACCAAAGCAGACACCCAAACAACCACCACCTCAGAACACAACACCTGCAACACATAGACCTCACAGTCAGAGTGTCAAACAGTCACAGCCCTTAAGGCCAAACACAATGCCAGACACACTAGTCATTGGTGACTCCATAGTCAGACACACTGACGTCCCGCTCACCAGACTGAGTAAGGAGAAGGTCACAGTAAGCTGCCTGTCGGGCGCTAGAATCCGCCACATAACGCAAGCACTCAAGTCTCTCAACAGCAGGTACAAATATGACTCAGTCATTGTCCACGCTGGTGTAAACGACCTGAGACGTACCTCCTTGGACTACATGAAAAGAGACATTGAGGAGCTCTCTGATTATGTAGCCCAGGCAGGTATGACCCTGACCTTGAGCAGTATCCTACCTTCACCAAGAATGATGCCACAATACAGAGATAAGATGATCAGCTTTAACAATTGGCTTAAACACTGGTGTCATTCAAAGGGGATCCAGTGTCTGTCTGCCTGGGATGACATGCTGGACAAGCCACGCTGCTTCGCAAGGGACGGCTTGCACCTGTCACCCCTGGGATTCTGGATATTGGCAAAGGCTCTTGTCACCCCCATAGTGCCTTTTTTAGGCAAGGCTCAAATTCTAAACCTACCACCCTAGAACAAAAAAAAGGAAAAAAACTAAGGGTAATGCTGCTCAATGCCAGAAGTCTAAATCTCAAAATGCACGCACTCGAGGCCCTTCTCAGTATGGAGAACATCGATGTCTGTGCTGTGACAGAAACCTGGTTCAAGGCTCCTGAGAGCACCCCAGCGCTATCAGGTTTCACCTCATATCATGCGTTCCGACCCCAAAATCCGGACAATACCAAGAAAGGAGGGGGGTATCCATATTCATCAAGGACACCCACACCTCAAGACTGGTGGCAACGCACGATGCATCGGAGACCATCCAGGTGCAATTAACCATAGGCAAGACTGCTCTGCAAATTGTAGCATGTTACAGGCCACCCTCACAAACTCAGGAACCTCATATGGCCTTCCTGAAAACACTAGAGGGGATAAATGTATCACCAAACACCATCATACTAGGTGACTTCAATTACCCTAATATAGACTTGGAACACTACTCAAGCCCAAACACCCTAGCCCAAAAGTTCCTGGAATTCATAAACTCAAATGCCATGGAACAACTAGTCACCAGCCCCACAAGAGGAGACAACATACTTGATCTCATCATCACGAACATGGGAGCACAATGTTCAACACCGGAGGTGTACCCCTCACTGGTAAGATCAGACCACAAACTAATCTCGCTGGAGGTCCTCATCCCACCCGCACCTGAAATAAAAGATCACAGTAAAGAACTTCTCAAAAGCCGACCTCACACTGCTAAAGACTAGTGTGCTCTCCGTTAAGGCCCACGAGCCGGCGGAAAACAGTACTCAAGCCGCTGAATCACTTACAAATGCCTTCTACCAGCACCTACAGGACTGCATGGATAAGGCAATCCCAAGCAAAACAAAGACTCTTTGTACCAAAGGCAAGCGTCCAGTCTGGTGGACCCCAGCCATAAACAAACTCTACAACAAAAGGAGGAAGCTACTACAAGATAGAGCAAAATCCTTAAAAGGTAAGACACCCTGATCACTATAAGTAAAAACTAAGAGCTCTCATAAAATCTTCCAAAGCAAATTTCGAGAGAAAAATAGCTAAAGACTCAAAAGACAATCATAAGGCCTTCTTTAGCTATGTTAGAAACCTGGGAGGAAACTCCCAGATATGCTCAGAGCTAGTTCAAAATGATGTGAAGATTACTGATCCTACAGACATTGCCAACATACTGGCTGACAGGTTCAGTGCAAACTCCCCTCCCCAAAGGAGAGATATCTATACCAAACGATTGCAGCCCCCAAACATCTCCAGCGCCCAAGTGAGAACTGCTCTCTCCAAAGCAAAAACACAGCATCCATGGGACCTGATGGTGTCCCCAGCTGTGTGCTCCATGAACTCAATGAGGAATTAAACCCACAGCTAGGACAGCTGTTTAATCAAAGTCTTACCTCTGGATACGTACCCAGGGAGTGGCGCACTGCAACTGTGGTACCACTCCACAAAGGCGGTGCCTCCACCTACGCTGGACATTACCGCCCATTAGCTTGACAAGCCTTATCTGCAAAGCCATGGAGAGGATCATAATGGACCTCATAAATAAAGACATAGGGAATTTACAGACTTTGGATCCAACCCAGTTTGGCTTTGTCAAAGGCAGATCATGCCTTTTAAACTTGGTTGACTTTTTTGAAACAGTCACCAAAGCCATTGATGAGGAAAGGCAGTCCATACAGCCTACCTCGATCTGGCTAAGGCCTTCGATACAATACCCCACTCGGGTATCATTGAAAAACTCATCAGCTTAAATGTCAACCCATACATCACAAGATGGGTTGCAAACTGGCTGAGTGACAGAACCCACAGGGTCAGAGTTGCTGGCGCCATGTCAGACTCAAAGCCTGTCACAAGTGGTGTCCCACAGGGCTCAGTCCTGGGCCCACTCTTGTTTGGCATCTACTTCTCCGAAGTACAAGCAAACACAGGAGGGTTATGGCTGACAAAGTTTGCAGATGACTGCAAATTGGGCGCCATAGTAGAAAACACATCTGACACAGATATCCTTCAGAAGGGT
>NC_056737.1:1013061894-1013204394 GCF_019279795.1 Protopterus annectens
TATTTGGTAACTGTAGCAGCAGTTGGGTGGTCTATTTGGCAACCTGTCGGTGTCAAGCTTTTTATGTAGGCCAAACTTCTAGACCACTCAGAACACGCATCAATGAACATAGATCGGACATCAAAACTAAGAAGGAAACTAATGCCTTATATCGGCATAATTTGAAACATCCTGATGCACAATTTTCTTTTATGATTATAGACAGAATTCTGGGTGATCGTAGTAATCCCCAGGGATGGCATAAAATACTTACTCATAAGGAACAACATTGGATCATTACATTGGGTGCCCTATTTCCTTCAGGACTAAATGACCATTTATAAATTTAAATATTTAGGTTGGTACATTTTATGTTCTCTGTTTTCCATATATATTGATTTGGGCATCTTTTTTACATTATGGATGTCTATTAATATATGTATATTACTTGTTAATAGTTAATCTGCATGTTTATTTTTAATTTCTCATATTTTTTTCACAGTTTCTCAATGTGTCATATAGGGTCCAATGGAGAAGAACAAAAGGTATATGTACATGCTACATGTACTCACAGTGGAAGGAATATTATTGGAATATTTGATGAAGCACAGATTTCTGAATTCGGATATATCATCATTTGTTAACCACATTTTTTCTGTTGGAGCATTTATTTGATATTTTTAGGCTTTGTATGTGAGGTTCTTTATGGTCATGACAGTTCATATGGTATATGTTTTTATCATAACTATATCAAAATTGCTATGTATTTATTTTTCTGGAATCTGGATTTGCATCAGTTAAATGTGTGGGGTTTTTTTCATATTTATTTTTCTTATTTATTTTTCTTTTTTATGTTTAATTTGTCTTTACATATGTCATACATTGTCCAGACATGGTTGCATTTATTTATTTTGATTATCAGTTGTTTGAATTTTGGTATCTTTTTTCTTTAAGTATTTACTGGTGGTATTTTCCATCAATCTCACAGGTGGGGTGTGTCTATAAATAGTTGGGATTTTTGGAGACTTTTTTATTATTTTGATACACTGAAGAAGGCAGTGGTTGCCGAAACCGGTCTGTCTAATAAAGGATCATTTTAGCCATGTATACGTATTGGATATAATTATTTCTTACTTCAGGACCATCTATTGCTGGCCTCTTGTTGTTTACTTGGATACTACAGATAAACATGTGAAAAAATAGAGGTTGACAAAACCCATGAAAAAATTTCAAGAGAGTGTAAAATCTGTAGAATTTAATGAGCTCTATCACAAAATTCTGCAAAACAAAGTCTTTTATTTTTGCTTCTGAAAAAGTGAGATGTAAGAGCCGGTCGATGACAGCCCTTCTGATTCGAGCCTTGATCTCCTCTTTCACACTTCCTTTTTCTTCAACCACCTCTCCCAGATACTTGCAGTTGTCAAGTTGTTCCAGTGTTTTCATTCCATCTCAGTTTTCAGCTTCTTTTGAGTTCCCCCAGATGCTGCCATGAAGACTGTCTTGTCTATACTGTTTCACACCATGTGCCTTCAGTTTTGAATTAGATTCCTTTATCATTTGTTGAAGTTCTTGTTCAGAGTCTGCCTGTAATGCCACACTGTCTGCACAGAGCAGTGTTGTTGATCTTTGCCCTTAGACCTGTTTCCTAATGTAGCCCATCACTATTATGAACAGTACTGGGCTCAGTGGTGAATTCTGATGCACACCCACTCCCAATGAAAACCCTTCTGTGAATCCCGACACTGTTTGGATTTGTGTCACTGGGTTTTTGTACATAACCTGCACTAATTCTATTAATGTTTCTGGGACTTCAGACCATCAAAGGACTGCCCAAGTCAGCTTTCTTGGGACCTTATCATATGCTTTCAGCAAGTCTATTAATATCCAGTTGGGATCTTTCCTATCTCTAGGTTCTACTCCACTGTCTGTCTCACTGCAAACATTAGGCTGGTTGCACTGCTACTGCACTGCTTCTAGAATGGAGTCCAAACTGTTCACCCGCTCTTACTTTCTGCTTCTGTACAGTCATTTATCAGTGACTATCACCAGCACATTCACAAACTGTGACAGGAGTCTGATACATCTGTATTGCCCACAGTCATAAATATCCCCTTTGTTCTTGTACACTGGTACTAGAATGTTTATTTTCTTATCACCTGGGATACACATTTCTCTCCACCCTGCTATAAGTACCCTCGGGAGCCATTTCTCCCCTATCTCACACAACGTCTTTATCATATTTGCTGTGACTTCATCTGAGCTCGCTGCTCTCGCTGACTTCATTTGCCTTACGGCTGTTCTTATTCTAGGCTAGACCTTTCTTCTTCTTTCTCTGAACAGTATATCTTTCATTTTTAAAACTTTTTAAAAGAAATGATGTTAATCAGTTGGATTTTTAATGAAAGCAAGTTTGCAATGGAGCTGTTACAGATGAATCATAAGTTTTCCAGAACTGTGAAACTGAAACATGCTTTTCAAAATATATTTTTCAGCACTGAAAGTAGCACGCCTAATCTAAAACTGTCATGCATCATTTAAAATGTTTCACTGCAATGTAACTCTCAAGTTCTAATCCATTTCTTGTAAATACACTATATACTATTACTGTTTATTTTGATTTGAAAGCTATAGTGTTTTTCAAAATATATTTTACAGTATGATGGTGTGATGGAAAAACAGAAAAGCAGACATTTTATATCAGTTTTTAAAGTAAGAATAGTAGTGCAAAACAGTACTCATGAAGGCACAGAAGTTTTGTGCTAATATGTGGGTTTTTTTTAATTATTAGCATGTTTTATTTATTAACAGTTTCAGCAGAAGCCCGGGGAGAAAAGCTGCACTTAACAGAGACAATAAAATAATTCAAACACATTATATAGCAGTTGAAAATTATACAGTTAAAAAAAAACAATATTGTAAGGGAAACAAAATGCTATCACTCTTTTAATTTTACCTAGCCTCCCTAATGTTTAGCCAGGGGTATGAGGCATTATTGTTAGCTTTAGCCACTGCTAGTGACACAGCAACTTACGAAGACTACCAAGCTTACTGAGGTTACCTTGAACTGTTCCTCAGTGTCCCGCGGTTCTAAACCAGACTGGGCAGGAAGCAACATTGTAACTTGACTGTGGTCCAGTATCAGCAATATTGGATGCTGATTGGCTGAAAGTTTTCTTAAGCATGGTTTATCAGTGGCTTGTATTGTTCCAGTGATAAAACTGAGTCTCCTACAAAGTGCAGAAATGTTGAATTGGAGGAGTTCTGTAGCCTGCAGTTGTAATTGGAGTTAAAAGTGTTAGCAGCTGAAATAATGTTTCAGTCTTGTATTATGATCTCATTTTGTTACTCTGGTAGTGGTCTGACAGCAACATCTTCTATTTCAGAACATATTTTCTTAGTTTTATATGTGTAAAATGCTGCACCCAGATCAGGTTCCTGTGCTATGGTGTAGAACTGGATCTTGGTCAGTGTAAGTGTTTAATATGGTTACAGATTTTTCCTATAGTCACATGGATTATAAGCAGTAAGTCTTCTCTCTTATTTCACAAATGTTATTGTTTTATTACCCTGTGTGTACAGTAAATGTCAAAATAAATTGTATGTAGTGCATGGAACATGGCGATTACTCTCCAATATTTGGAAAAAGACAAATTGGTTAAGTGCTACTTTGGTGCGAGACCTGGCCTTCACAAATATTAAACAACTCCCTGTTTCACTTGTTATGATAGGGTATTATGTCATGCAATTGAATCTGCCAGTACTGGCCTGCAAAAGACAGTGACAAAACAAAAAACAAAAAAAAAAAACAGAAGATTTGTTTCTGGGTGCTGTCTGCACCAATAACTAGTCCCTCACTTCCTCTCATAAAGTAAGAAAATGGATAGAATACCAGGATGTGTGTTCTCCAGTATTGTCTGAAAGATACAAAGTCTAAAACTGAAATGCATGTTATAGTTTAGTGACTTCATTCCTCAGTGATTTCTCCAAAAGCTAAATATTTGATGAGGAATATACCGAACATATAATTCGAAAACCTGGACATTCGGTGAAAATGTGGACATTTGAGACGCATGGCAAGTAAGTGCAAACATAAGGAACTGACTTACACTTTCTTTCTGATAGCACCAGCTAAGTGCTTTATGGCTTTAAAAGATAACAAAACACTTAGCAGTTTTTTTTTCATTTTTTTTCCTGTACCTATGTTGTTGTTGGTCTTTTGGCTTTTCCCGGTTAGGGGCCGGCACAGCGGAATTCCCGGTCCGCTAATGATTGGCAGTTTTTTTTTGTTATGGTGTTGAGTTGCCAGCCTGATGCCCAACCTTCAACGAAGGCATGCCCATTCAACGCATGTCTTTCGAACGCCCACTCAACTGCGGGGAGGACATGCAGACTCCACACAGAAGGCACTCACACCCCAAGCTGAGAATCGAACGGGAGAACCTCTTGCTGTTAGGCAACAACGCTACTGCTGCACCACCGCGGTACCTATAAAGCATATAAACTCTGTGCACTACAAACAGTTATGAGTGGGTTGGCAGTCAGAACTCTGTATTATGTGTACGTGACATGTTCTCTTCACACTCAAAGTGAATTTCTTGGTCTCCATGTCTTGAGCACATAAGCTGGTCATGATTGGTGACCCAGTCATAATCCTCTATGATCTGTTTCATTTGGAATGTTGTCTCTTTGTACCATCCTGTCTAAACAAGGTGTTCTGCATATACCTGTATGAATAGCATTGTCATGGACAATATATATTTAGGTGGATGAGGAGATTATGCTCATGTCTGACCAAATTCACATGCCATTATGTTTTTCTGTATTCACATATAGTGGGAGTGTTTTTCTGCCATAGTGTCTTTCTGAACTTTGGTTTTCATTAACTGCAGTCTGCTTACACATACAGTTATTCAAGTTTTCATCTTTATGCCACTTTGATTTGATGTTTTCCATGCTGTTAATTACACTATATTGTAACCATGAATGTATCTTGTCTCTCTCCTAATATCCAGACACAACCAACACCTGGAGAACATGAGTGTGAAACAGTTAAGATAAAAATCAGCACTTTCAAATTAAATGTGATGGTTTTGTGCTAGTAAAGAGTAGATTTTACTATATGCAGGTCATAGGGTCATAGGATCATAGGATCAAAGGATAGTGAGAGATTACTAGGCTATCCACCTGGAGGCTATTTCAAGCATAGCCATTTCATCCCAATGTAATTTCATAGAAATGTTAGTCAATACCCAGGATTGTATTTAGTAATGACTGCCCATGTCCAGGAGGGTTGTGGGCTCTATGTCCGGTAATAATTTACAGTATCCCATCCACTCATACAGGTTCTTTTTGAACAGTGTCATAGTGGTGTTCTGTTTCACATGAATGGGTAGCCTGTTCCAAAGGCGTGGCAATCTCTGGGAGATACATCTGTCCCTCCAGCATGTCCTATTTAAGTCACAGGCTATATTTAGCTCCCTGGAATGGGTGGTCCTAGTCCCAATTTGATTTATGGATATGCATCAAGTTAATTAAGTTGGGGTCTGAGATTGCTCTGTAGGCCAGGCATAAGTCTCCCCTAAGAAGTCTGTATGATACAGAGTAAAGTGACAGGGACTTTAGTCAGTCAGTGTATGATCTTCTTTGTTAGAAACCTCTGAGGTCTCTCCAGTTGCTGCAGGTGCTTTGTATGGTACATGCTGAATGGAGCATTATACTCAATTATGGGCCAGATTAGTGACAAGTATAGAGGGGTTATAACCTCTTTTGCTTTTGAGGAAATTTCTTTATTAACCAAGTGTGCTACATAGAAAGCCTTCCTTACTACAGTAGAGACATGGTGGTCAAAGTTAAGGTCACAGTCAACTTGTGAACCCAAGTCCCTTACCATTTCATGGGTACTTAGGGCATTGTTGTTGATTTGATAGTCTGAAGGGACATTGTTTGTGCTGAAGGGAATGATGATGCATTTGTTTGCATTCAGTCTGAGACCATGACTAAGACACAAGTTGTTGGTCTGTGTAAGACCCTCCTGGAGTATACTGACATCATTTGGGAATTCAGTAATTGTACCCAGTTTGCAGTCATCTGCAAACTTGGTCAGCCACAACCCCATAGTTTTGACCTGAACTTCTGAGAAGTATATACCAAACAATAGGGGGTCCAGTACTAACCTCTGTGGTACCCCACTTGTAACAGCTCTGCTGGTTGATCTGAAGTCACCCACTTTGATAGTATGTGTCCAGTTTATGAGTAAATTAGCAACTTATCTTACAATGAAGAGGTTTACATTCAGTTTGCTAAGTTTATCAGTAATGCCTGAGTGTGGAATTGTGTCAATAGCCTTTTCCAAGTCAAGGTATGCTGTGTGCACAGATTTGCCCTCATCAATGGCCCTGGTCACATTTTCAAAGAAATCCACCAGATTTAACAGGCAGGATCTGCCCTTGACAACACCAAACTGGGTTGGATCCAGGGTATGAAGGTCACCTATGTCTTTATTTATGAGGTCCATAATACATTCCATGGCCTTACAGATGAGGCTGGTCAGACTTATGGGTCTATAATTCCCCAGATCTGTTGCTAGGCTGCCTTTGTGGAGGGGAATAACTGTTGCTGTTCTCCATTCCGCAGGAACAAAGCCTGTGGTTAGACTATGATTGAAAAGAGCATTACATGGTGATTCTAGTTCATGTTTTAGCCTGTTTAAAAGACAGCCTGGGATGCCTTCTGGTCCAATAGAGGTTGTGTTTTTTGCTTTTTTGCAGGGCTTTGATGACCTGTTCCTCAGATAGGTAAGGTGGGGGAGAAGTCTGGGGCAAGGTTTGTGAAAGATTTGAAGGGGACGGGGTGAAATTTTCACCAAACTTGTCTGATAGCAGGTTTGCTGTCTCTGCGGGGTCTCTGTGGGGTCACTGTGTGTGATAACGTTGGTCACTAGTTCTGCACATGCTTGGGTGCTTCCTTTAGGCTACATATGTAGCTGTAAAAGACCTTATGGTTATCCTTGGCTGTGTTAAATTTGTAAAACAAAACGACAAACAGAATAACACACAAGCTGAAGATAAAAACTTGTTTTATTACCAAACAAATAAAATAGGTAAGCACTTTCACTTTTGCTTCATCAGACCATATACACAGAGAGAAGAGCAACCTTTACTTTTTGGTTATCCAATTACTAAGCAACCAATCACATACTAAGGGTCACAGTTAAAGGAGAAAGATATAATAAAACCACAGCTTGTGTAAAATTGTATACATATCTGCAGAAACTACATACAGAAAAAATGCATACAAAGAAATTCAACATGCAGAAAAACATCAACGTCATAAAACAAACACAAAAAGACAAAAATATAAAAACAAAAATAAGCAAAAAAATATAAAAAAGTCTTTTAATTCCTAAGACTACGCCGCTTCTGAATGGGTCTAAGTGAGACTTTCTCGTTAAGCCCACTACTCTGATCAGCTCTGTCTTATCTTCCATCTAACCTCCCTGACTTTGGTTAGATTCCTGATGTCACCACCTCTAATGCTGGGATAAATTCTGTCAATAACCATGAACCTGTAGGCGTGTCTGTTGTTAGTATTGATCACACGGTTAGAGAGGGCATTGGTGGTAGAGGCACACTGTATGCTGTATAAGTGAGACACAGCATACGCTATATAAGTGTTCTCTAATTCTATCTCTCAAGGTTCTATCGGTTTTCCCAACATAAAATGCTTTACAGAGCATGCAAAAAGCAAGATAAACGACAGGCATAGTCATACAGGTTGCCCCTATCCTAAAATTAAGCCTATGGCCAGTGTCAGGGTGCTCGAAGCATCCACTTCTGTCTATGAAATTGCAAAAGTTGCAATTACCACAGGGTGTTGTAGTCCCTTCAATCCCAGTCACATCATCCTTGTAACAGTCTGGATAGCCCAACAACCTCTTAAAGTTCTTCTTGTTCTTGTTAAGGAATCTAGGTGTGTCACCTACTATTCTTTTGATACAGGGATCAGTGGTTAACAAGCCCAAGTGTTTCCTAAAGATGTTCATAGTAATTCTGGAATCTTTGGTATAGCTAAGTGGAACAGAAATGCTGGCAGCTCCAACAGGGAATGGACGTGCATTGTCCCCATCCTGTTCAGAAAAATACGGTTTTGCTATATTGGCCCTAAGGTGGGGAATGGTGGTTAGTACCGCATCGACTTCTTCTTCCTTATGACCTCTATCCCTTAGCTTTCCCCTTAGCTGAGTAAGTTCCTGATTGAAACCTTCTTCTGCCCCATTTAATCTAGAGGCTCAAAGCCCCTGTCCCTTCACTATGTTTCTAAAGACATCAGGAGAGTGCATACTGCCTCTGTGGAGCAAAGAGTTCCTATAACACAGTTTTCTATAAATTCCTGTCACAATGATCCATCTGCTTGTCTGGTTATAAATATATCTAGGAATTCAAAACGTGTTTCTGAATATATCAAAGAAAATTTCAAAAAGTCGGTGGTCAGATTTAGGTCATGATGGAACTCAATCAGTCATCAATCCCACCTGTCCAAATAAAAAACAAACCAACTACAAATTTACTGTAAAACCATGTTGGCGTAGCTGTTGGCACTGGATGTGTCCATCACTATGCCATCCTTTTGTTGGTAGTAGATTCCATCAAACACAAAAATGTTGTTCTCAAAGACTAATCTCATAGTGAGTTGTAATAACTCAAGTATGCCTTGGTCATAACTGCTGTACTTACTAAGATACTTCTCAACATATGTCAGCCCAGTGCAGTCAGGAATCATTATAAAGAGGGAATGTACATCCATCGCCACTAGAAAATACCTGCTACTAAGGGACTGTGTCTTAATGAAGTGAAACAGGTTCTGAAGGAATTGTTTGGAATCCTTGAGCACTATTTGATTCTTATCCAGAATGGGACGCAAGTTTTTCTCTACAAAAGTGGAGAAGGGTTGAGTACCCCAACCCCGACCAGCCACAATTCGCCTCATTGGTGGTTTAAGGCTATCCTTGTGGACTTTAGGCAAACCCTGTATAACAGGGATCAGGGGCCCATTGACCAAAAGATAATTATACAGTTCATAATTGATTTTCTTATCATTCAAGCATTCCATTAATATATTGTCTATTCTCAGTTTAAGAAAATGTATATCGCTTTTAGTAATAAAATTATAATGTTCACTGTCACCCAGCATCTCTTTCATAGATTGAAAGTAGTCATGCCTATCCATAACTACAATGGATCCGCCTTTGTCAACTGGCCTGATGATTATGGTGTCATTATCACACACTGTTTTCAATGCCAATTTCTCCACAGAAGTTAAGTTATTACTATAGCTACCTCTGTTATTATTAAAAGCTTCATGCAAATCATTTTCAATAAGCTTAACAAAGGCTTCCAACAGAGGGTGTGGGGTAGGCATATGTAAGCTAGGTTTCTTAAACATGTTTATATTCATAGAATTCATACTGGTCATGTCAGCAAACTGTATCTTTAGTGACACATTTCTTGCAAACATTTTAACGTCTAAAATATTGTCAATCGAGTCACTGTGCTGCGTGGGTTTAAAAGAGTGACCCCTACCCAGTACACTCATCTCAGAGGGAGTGAGGGATGTCTGAGACAAATCCCACACATTTAAGTTGCTGTGTCCCTCCACGTTTTTCAGCGACTGCTTCATATGCTGCTCTACCAAAGTAGTTTCATTGTTTTATTTGTTTGTTAATAAAACAAGTTTTTGTCTTCAGCTAGTGTGTTGTTACGTTAGTCATTTTGTTTTACATTTGAATTTTGCTTTTCCAATGGCATATTTATCCCAGTCTGTGCATATGTCTTCAGTTTCTACTCATTTGTGTTAAATTTGTCTCAAAGAGGCCCTGAGAGGATTTGACAAAGTTATCTTATTTGCATGTTGAGGCTGAGGAGGGTGCTTTTGCATTGTTGGGGACTCACCTTTGTTTTCATGGACAGAAACCTTTTGCATTTATTGTAAGGTTTGTTGATGCTGGATGTCCATCATGGCAGCTTGTTTTTACTTGAGGCTCTGACTTTGATTCTTTCTGGTACAGCTGAGTCTATACACTTATGCAAGTGATTGTACAGGGCTTTAGTGTAAGCTTCAGTGTAGTTACCATTTCCGACTGGAGGTGGGGTTTGGAATGCATTTATGCCTTCACCTAGGAGGGTATAATTTGCCTTGGTGAAGTTTTTTATTCTGATTTAGCCCTTTGTGAGTTCTGGTGTTAGTGTCAGCTCAAAGGTGACTGATTTGTGGTCAGCTTTAAATAATGAGGGTCCAACAGTTGTGATACTGCATCTGTTTGACATGTTAGTGAGGATCAGATCTAGTATGTTTGTTCCTCTTGTCAAATATGAGCAATTTGTTCCAGGGCATTTCAGTTAACAAACTCAAGGAACTTTTGTGCTCATGAGTTAAGGCTAGCTTAAGTTTCACAGTTGATGGTGGGATAATTAAAATTCCCCATAACCAGAGTGTTCAGTAATATTTGGATCATCGCTAATTTGGTATTGTAGGCTTCTTGTGTGTCATAACCCATGGAGGGGTATCTATAACTGGCTATGACTTGAATATGGGTCTTGCCCACTGTAACCTGAACTTGGAGTAACTCCATGGAGTTGTCCAGTCTAACTAGACAGGAGGTGAATTTATCTCTAATATAGATAAAAACACCATCTTCTTTGGTTCTCGCGTGTTCATTTTGCAGTCTGAAGGTGTGGAAGGCATTGTAGCTTTGCGAGGCTAGGGTACTCTCTGAGGCCTTGAACCAGGTTTTTGTGAATGCACAAACATCTAGATCTTCCGGTGATGGAAGTGCTTCCAGATGTGCAGTTTTTGGTTTAAGCTCCTAGCATTTAGCAGCATGACCCTTATTTTGTTATGAATTTCAGATTTCACATCAGTAAGTTTGTTTTCTTGACAGTGCCTTAAAAAGGCACTATGGGGAGGCAGGAGCCTTTGCCAGCAGTTAAAATCCTAGGGGTGCCAGGTGCAAACTGTCTCTGGCAAAGCACCAAGGTTTGTCCGCCCATGGCTTCCCAGGCAGACAGGAACTGTATCCACTTGGAATGACATCAAAAAGTAAGCAAGTTATTGAAATCAATCATTTTTTGTTTATACTGTGGCATTATTCTAGGTGAGGGTAGGATGCTGCTCAAGGCTACGGACATGCCTGCCTGGGACACATACTCAGAGAGCTCAGCCATGTCTCTCTTCATACAGTCCAGTGAAGTACGTCTTGGGTCATTTACTCCAACATGAACTATGACAGAGTCTTAAAGGTACTTGTTGCTGAGAGACCTGAGTGCATGCGTGATCTGAGAAATCCTGGCAACAAACAGGCAGCTGACTGTGTCTTTCTCCTTGTCCAACCTAGTGAGTGGGACATCCGAGTGTCTCACTATTGAGTCTCCAATGACTAAAAGATGTTTTTGATTGTTACAACTTACAGGCTTGGTAGGTGAGATACTAGTGTTATTATATGTCATGGGTGCCATTGGAACTGTGTTAGTTGTAGCAGCCTTGTGTTTTGGAGGTCTCTGGTGTCTCAGTAGGGTTTTTGAGAGAACCTCTGTGTATGTTGACTTTTGTGTTGGATGCGTACTATGTGCATGTGTGCGTGTTACTGTTTTGAGTGTGAGGGAGCATGGATTCATGGTATAGATACATTGCTCACACTCTGTACTAGAGTGATTTATTAGTAGAGGGTTGTCAATGTACATGAGGCAATTTCTGCACTGGCTCAAGAGATGCAAGTCAACAAGGTTGACAGGAGAAACAAGGGTGGTCCAACTGTCCATAATGCTAGGTTACAGACTGTTGTTACGGGGGGGGGGCTTTTCAGGATCAATCAAGGAGGAGCTCAGTGGATGGATATTTCTGTCCATTTTTTTTTTTTTTTTTTTTTGTAATTTAATAGGTTTCAGCTCATTAACGTTATTTCTTTGACTGGGTTCATAGGTTCATAGGTTCATACTAGGCTATCTGCCCTAGGGCATTTATAAGCCTAGCCAGAGTATGTTTGGCTTTCGCCACCCATTTTAAATGAATTTTGTTATGCCCTTTTTTGAGGTTAGTATACTGTGCCTCTGTCTAACAGTGACACAGAAGTGATACCCGGAGTAAATCTACGATCTCCCATCCACTCATCAAGATTCCTCTTGAAGAGAGTCAATGAGGGACTCTGCCTAACCTGGACTGGGATTTTATTCCAGAGTGAAGGGAGCCTCTGGGTTATGAATCTGTCCCTCCAGCATGTCCTATTTATTTCAGTGCTGAGGTTCAAGTCTCTCGAGCGCGTAGCTCAATGGGATTTGGATTTTCTGAGGTGCAGCATGTCCATTAATTCTGGGTTGGACATGGCTTTACATGTCAGGCACAGATCGCCTCTGAGCAGATGGTATGCCACTGAGTAGAGCTGGAGTTTCTTTAACCGGGCAGCATATGGCATCTGTTTGAGCCCTTTGATCCTCTTGGTGAGGTACTTTTGGGGTCGTTCCAGTTGCTGCAGGTGTCTGGTAAAGTACATCCCAAATGGGGCATTGTACTCAATTATGAGCCTGATGAGGGATGAGTAAAGAGGCACGATGACCTCCCCTGATCTAGATGTGAATCCCTTCATGATTAGGTGGACTATATAAAATAATCTTCTAACCAGTTTGGCCATGTGGTTGTCGAATGAGAGATTGCTATCAACTTGGGTCCCCAGGTCCCTAATTACTTCTTCCGTACTTAATGGATTACCATCAATGTGGTAATTTGTGGGCACTTTATTTTTGCCGAAGGGGATGACTATGCACTTTTTGGTGTTTAGCTTGAGGCCATGGCTCTGGCACCAGTTGTCTGTTTCTATGAGGCCCTTTTGTAGGATGCTTGTGTTGGCTGGAGAGTCGATTATGGTGCCCAGTTTGCAGTCTTCTGCGAACTTGGTCAGCCACAGTCCTTCCGTGTTGGCCTGTACCTCCGAGAAATATATACCGAACAAGAGAGGTCCCAGGACTGAGCCTTGTGGGACGCCACTTGTAACTGGTTTGGAGTCTGACATGGCTCCAGCAATTCTAACCATGTGGGTTCTGTCCTTGAGCCAGTCTGCAACCCATCTAGTGACATAGGGGTTTATGTTTAAGCTGGTGAGCTTATCTATAATGCCCGAGTGGGGTATTGTATCGAAGGCTTTTGCGAGGTCCAGGTAGGTAGTGTGGACCACCTTCCCCTCGTCAATGGCCTTGGTGACTGTTTCAAAGAAATCAACCAGGTTTAAGAGGCAGGATCTGCCCTTAACAAAGCCAAACTGGGTAGGACCCAGTGTCTGTAGGTCCCCCAATATCTTTATTTATGAGGTCCATGATGATCCTTTCCATAGCTTTGCAGACCAAGCTGGTCAGGCTTATGGGGGCGATAGTTTCCAGGATCCGTTGAGGCACCACCTTTGTGGAGAGGGACCACTGTTGCTGTACGCCACTCTTTGGGTACATATCCTGTAGTAAGGCTGAGATTGAACAGTAGTTTTATGTCTGGGTTTAGTTCTTCTTGGAGTTCATGTAGGATGCAGCCCGGGACACCGTCTGGTCCCACTGATGCTGTGTTTTTTGCTTTGGAGAGGGTGGCTCTTACCTGAGCATCTGAGATGTCAGGGGGGTAGCACTCTGCTGGGATAGATATTTGCCCTTTTGGTGGGGAAGGGGGGGAGAAGTTTGCGCTGAACCTGTCAGCTAGGATGTTGGCAGTGTCTGTGGGTTTGGTGTATTTTTTGACATTGTGGACTAATTCTGAGCATATCTGGGAATTCCCACCCAGGTTCCTAACATAACTAAAGAAAGCCTTGTGATTATCCTTAGTGTCCTGTGCAATTTTTCTCTCGAAGCTGGTCTTAGACGATTTTATGAGTGCCCATAGTTTTTTGCTAGTACTGATTAGAGATGCCTTCCCTTTTGGGGATTTTGCTCTATCATGTAGTAGCTTCCTCCTTCTATTGTATAGTTTGTTTATGGATGGGGTCCACCAGACAGGACACCTGCCTTTGGAGGATTGGGTCTTGGTTTTGTTTTGGATTGCATGATCCATGCATTCCTGAAGGTGTACATAGAATGCGTTTATAAAGGATTCTGTGGTCTGGGCCATATTTTCCACAGGTCCGGGGGCTTTGAAGGATTCCACCTCAGTTTTGAGGAGTGTGAAATTTGCTTTAGAGAAGTTTTTCACTGTGGTATTCTGGGCAGGGTCTAGGGTTGGGATGTGAGTATCTAGTGAGATTAGTTTATGGTCTGATCTTACCAGTGAGGGATACACTTCTGGTCTGGAGCATAGAGTCCCCATGTTGGTGATGATCAGGTCCAGTGTGTTTTCCCCTCTTGTGGGAGTGGTAACAAGCTGTTCCATAGCATTTGAGTTTATAAATTCTAGGAACCTTTGGGCTAGGGTGTTGGAGCTAGAGTAATGCTCCCAGTCTATGTTTGGGTAGTTGAAGTCGCCCAATATAATGGTGTTTGGAGAGACCTTCATATTTTCCAGTGTTCTCAGGAAGGCCGAGTGGGGTTCCTGGGTTTGGGAGGGTGGTCTGTAGCAGGCTATAAACTGGAAGGCAGTTTTACCCACTGTTAGTTGCACATGGATAGTCTCTGATGCTTCGTGCTGTGCCACCAACCTGGAGGTGTGGGTATCTTTGACGAATATTGATACTCCCCCTCCTTTTGTGGTTCGGTCCAAGTTTTGGGGCCGAAAAACATGGTATGAGGTATAACCTGGTAGTGCTGGGATGCTCTCGGGAGCCTTGAAAGAGGTTTCTGTTATTGCACAGATATCGATGTTCTCCATGCTAAGGAGAGTTTCGAGTGCATGCATCTTGAGGTTTAGACTTCTGGCGTTGAGTAGCATTACTCTTAGTTTCTTATACCTTGTGATACCTATAGAGGTGGGTTTGTACTAAGGATAAGGGCTGCACCAATGTGCTACAGCTGAACTAAGGGAAAAATTGTTGAATTAATCTGTCCGGCTATGGTGCACAATTGCGCTGCAGTGCACGATGCTGCACAATGTAAAAACAAGCAGAAACCTGCTCAAATGCAGGGCTTAAAAACTTGAAAAAAACTTTAAAATGTTGAAAAGGACCAATGAGAACACTTATTCCAAGCCCTACGCGAACCACCCTTCACCAGACAGGTTCCAATCAGCACAATCCTCTCAGTAGAGTACAGAAAGGCCCCTTCCAATCCAAGATGGCCTGGAAAATGTGCTCAGAACAAAGAGCCACTACAAACAGACTCAGATGTAACAAACCTGTCTAGACTATGCTACAGCTGCTAGCTACCCTAGGTTCAGTAGGAATCACTAGTAGGACACTAAAAATGTTTAACACAGCAGCAAACCAGCAAAGAGATTCTAAAGAATGTTTTAAACAGATAACAAATCAGTTATTATAACACTGCTTGGCAGGAAAACCAGAACAAGTAGAACAGATTGCTTTGCAACAGTGAAAAACAGCAGCAAATACTTAACAAACAGTGAAATTGCAGGGCTTAAATACCAGAAGCTATAAACTTGAAAAAAAACTTTAAAAAAGGTGCAAAAGGACCAATGAGGATGCTTACTCCAAGCCCTAAACCAACCACACTTCACCAGACAGGTTCCAATTAGCTCACTTCTCTCACTAGAGTGCAGAAGGGCCCTTTCCAACCAAAGATGGCCTGGAAAGTGTGCTCAGAACAAACAGCCACTGCAAATGCTCCAGATGCAGCAAACCTGTATCTGGACTATGCTGTAGCTACTAGCTACACTAATTTAGATGGGAAACATGACAGAATGTCTAACACAGCAGAGAAAAATAGCAGCAAGACACTAAAAAACATTTAAACCACAGAAAATCAGCAAGGACATTCTAAAGAATGTTTTAAACAGCTAACAAATCAGTTATTGTAATACTGGTTGGCAGGAGAATCAGAACAAGCAGAACAGATTGCTTTGCAACACTGAAAACACCAGCAAATACTTAACAGACAGTGAAAATAGCAAAAAAAACTGAGTAAACTAGGATGGTGACGTGACAACTGAGCCGTTTGTAAAGCTCTCATGCTACTGGTCACTTTAGTTTCCCATTGTCACTTCTAGCCATATGACTGGTACTGATTGAGAGGATGAGATCACAAATACAAGTGAATGAGACAGGCTTCTTTCACTTTGTTGCTGTAATAGTGAGGAGTTTTAAGTACAGCCATTGCTTCTCCAGTTTGACAGGACTCTGTTGTACTAGTAAGGGCAATTTGTTAGGATGCCTCTGGGTCCAAGGAGAGAACCAGGACACATCGGACAGATTATACCACACAGCTTTCCTGAGAATAATCACGGATCCCACGGGATAAGTTGGAGAATGTTGGTGGTGATAGGAATGACTGGTCTATTGTATCACCCACACCAGGACAAATGGATGAATAGCTGGATAGATGATGGATAGATGTAAAGTTAGACTGATGGATGGATGGATGGATGGATGGATGGATGGATGGACGGATGGATGGATGGATGGACGGGCGGATGGACGGATGGATGGATGGATGGACGGATGGATGGATGGATGATACCAAACCTCACAGTTTAGGTTCATGCAGAGAACACATTTCTTTTATATGACCATGTGAGCTGGCTAATCAACTGTCTGGAGGCTTTGTTGAATTCCTCTTTATCTAAAGGTTTATGCAGTAGACTCATTTCTTTTTTTGGAAGTGTGCATAATTTGCATCATGAATTTTCTCAGGTATTTCTTGCACTTGTTATAATAACATCATTACTGCACTGAACCTGTTAAATTGTTGAATATTATCCTTCACCATTAATGTGCAAAAAACATGCATGCTAGTTGGGGTCTTTATTGCTATATTTGAGTAATCTGTGGCACCAAGTCCTTTGGGTTATAGATACAAAGTGTGGGAATGTCTGCCTGACATGCTGGCAAACTGCAGTTGTAGGTAACTGTATGTTCTAATATGGTTAACAGAAATAGGTGTGGCTTATTTGCAGAGGGAGTGGTCATATTACCCTTCACCTATGGGAGATACTGGAACCTAGTAATGACCTTCATACCTTATTCAATGTTTTTCTCGCAGTGCAGTGGGATGCAGTGACCCAGTGGCTTCACAATGCCATGAGTCACATGGTTCATTCTATGTGTTGAACTTCTTACCCATTTATATATATAGAAAACACTGCCATGCATGGTATTCATACACAGTATGAGTGACTGTTACCAGGGTAACTAGTTCCCTGGGGTTAATTGTTTCAACACATATATACCATCATATATTAAATGCACCAGTTCAATGTATTCTCGTGTTCGTAACTCTTTATTCTGTTTGTAGTTTCATTGTGGAATAGATATCCTCAGACTAATTGGGCTTGCTATACATCTCTGTTCAGAACTGCATTATGCTTGACTTGCATAAATATGCTGAACTGTGTTGAACTGTACTATATGCTGGATGTACATACATGCAGCACTGTGCTGATATGTGAGATATTATGGCTTACCCACCCCATGAATCTAATTTGTGATCATGCTCCCATATTATGCTAGTACAATCAGAAGGCACTGTCCAGATATTTTTTTTGTTATCCAATCTAGTATTCCTAAGTTATTTCCTTTCGTTTTTAGGTGCAATGCTATCCTTTTTCAAATGACTACATCAGCCTCTGTTAAATAATTCTCAGAAAGAAACATACAACTCTAATGCTCTATAGCACCTTTCCAAATATAAAATTAAGTACTATCTTCATTAACCAATAGCAATAATCCCTTATATTTGTCAGATTTTTTTTTTACTTTAAAAAATACAGGTTTGATTAATAAAGTCATCTTCACAAACTGCGGCAGTATGCTGCACTGAAAGCATTTGGTCCTCACTCAACATTGCTTGCATCTTCGGCTTTCCATAAAATCCAACAATTGCAGACAAATGCTGTACCTTGTGTGCTCTGTATGCTGTATTCATGGCCATTGCAAAATAAATTTTATTCAGCAGCATATACACTCTAAATCAGAATGAAGGCCACATAAACTCATGTCAATGTCCAAAATGTCAAAGTTTCAAAAGGCACACCGGCTAGACTGCAAAATTCAGGTCAGGAAACGCAGAAGCCAGTTATCCCATATGTGGCATTCCATTATCTCCCTCAGTCTATCAGCGTATTTAGATGAAGACGTAATCATATGAAAATGTCATTCTGAAGCAACGTGTTGTGTTACCAGGAAATGCAGATTGAAGCAAAGCCACAAAGTCAGCTAACTGACAAAACTCTTCCATTCAGACTATATGATTCACAGGATGGTAGTTCAAAACAGTGAGATATTAAAGTCCACTAACTCCTGCATGCCAGACAGAAAATATATCAATTTATTTTATGTTTTTTTTTTTTCAGAAAATACTGATGAGGCACATAAAAATGTAAAGGTGCAAACCAAAAACATAGTAAGGAACATAACTGACTGCTTCCTAATCCTGTAGTTGATACATTTCTTCTTAAACAGATAGAGAGCCCATGATAGAGAAATATAAAACATTCTCAGATACTGTTTTTCGGCACACAACCCTTACACATCTGGCTATGTAAAACAAAAAAATAATACATTATCAGTAAGTTTATAACCATTTCTTTTTGTGCTATAGAGATGAGAACCTGTCTGTGCAATTTTCATATTGATGCCACAATTAAATAAATCTCGATTCAATGTTTTTAGTAAAGTTTAAATGACCCGACTGAGTGGCACACAACTTTTGATTCAAAATGTACTAAACACAAAAAGGTGAAAAATGAGCAGAAGTAAGCAAAAAGGGTCAGTTTTGTGCTTGAAAATTCAGCGTTCATTAGTATAATATGAATAAATGCATATTCAGAAGAAAATTCCCTGACCCTGTGTATGGGAGGGTCATCCACACATTCCAACTGGTTACATTTTTGCCTTTAAGATGTGTGTGCGCACGCGCGTGCATGTGTGTGCATGCATATGTATGCGTGTGTGTGTGTGTGTGTGTGTGTATGTGTGTGTGTGTGTGTGTGTGTGTGTGTGTGTGTGTGTGTGTGTGTGTGTGTGTGTGTGTGTGTGTGTGTGTGTGTGTGTGTGTGTGTGTGTGTGTGTGTGTGTGTGTGTGTGTGTGTGCCTATTCTGAGCTAATAACCTAGACAAGGAAAACAGCATAGAGTGCATTGTCTATGTAAAAAGATTAACTCACAGAAAAGCAAGAATGTTAGAAGTAATAAGATACATCTCCACACAGTGGTATTTTTTTTTTGTTTTTTGTTATTTTTTTTTTTATTTTATTTGCACTTGTTAGGCTACCAGCCTCTGTTCTGGGGAAATCCATTGTGGTATTTCTACTGACCAGAGAAAATTTGGCCAGATCAGTGGGATCTGTTACATCCATCTGAGCTACCACCAACTCAGGCAGATGAGACCTCAATTTAATGTCTCATCTGAAGGACTTAGGAGTACAGCACTGCAGTGTCTGTACTGAAAAAAATATTCTAAGCACCTAAGGTAAGAACAGAACCCACAGCATTCTGATCTTCCAGCAACAAAGGGAAGAGTGCTGCATGCTGGGCCATTGGCACAGCTATACTTTAAACATAGTGCCCTAATATACAAGAGATTTGTTTCCATGGGATCTGAGCAAAGTACAGAGAGGTAGCTAGCAGGAGATATGCCGATCAAAGGGAAGAAAGAAAGAAAGAAAGAAAGAAAGAAAGAAAGAAAGAAAGAGAGAAAGAAAGAAAGAAAGAGAGAAAGAAAGAAAGAAAGAAAGAAAGAGAGAAAGAAAGAAAGAAAGAAAGAAAGAGAGAAAGAAAGAGAGAAAGAAAGAAAGAAAGAGAGAAAGAAAGAAAGAAAGAAAGAAAGAGAGAAAGAAAGAAAGAAAGAAAGAAAGAAAGAGAGAAAGAAAGAAAGAAAGAAAGAAAGAAAGAGAGAAAGAAAGAAAGAAAGAAAGAAAGAAAGAGAGAAAGAAAGAAAGAAAGAAAGAAAGAAAGAGAAAGAAAGAAAGAAAGAAAGAAAGAAAGAGAGAAAGAAAGAAAGAAAGAAAGAAAGAAAGAAAGAAAGAAAGAAAGAAAGAAAGAAAGAAAGAGAGAAAGAAAGAAAGAAAGAAAGAAAGAAAGAAAGAAAGAGAGAAAGAAAGAAAGAAAGAAAGAAAGAAAGAAAGAAAGAAAGAAAGAAAGAAAGAAAGAAAGAAAGAGAGAAAGAAAGAAAGAAAGAAAGAAAGAAAGAAAGAGAGAAAGTGATCCAGGGGATATCTAAGTGAGGAAAAAAATGACATAGAGAGGAGAAGGCACACTGGCATTGTCGACTCACAGCAAGAGGTTATCTGGTTCGATTCTCGGCTGGGGTACCTTCTGTGTGGAGTCTGCATGTTCTCCCTGCACTTGTGTGAGTTTCTTCTGGGTATTCCGGTTTCCTCCCACATTGCAAACACATGTATCTGGAGTATTTCTCCCTGGGTCTCTGCTGAAAATTGGCTTCATTCCAAGTCGGACTTTCCCGGTAAGCAAATGTTAAATAAACAAATAAGAAGCCAGGTGGACTTATTCTGCTTTGGTACAAGGTTCATAGGTATCTACTAAACTAATGACTACCAGGACCTTTATAAGCCTAGCCACACTACCTGACCCAATTATGTACCCTTGTAACATGTGCATCTTAATTAGGGGGTATGTTTTTTGGAGGGGTATGCTAGTTAGGAGATTGCTAAAAAGTTATGTGGGGGATATGTTAGGGAATGCTTACTGGTGGCCTCTGTATATAATGGAGATTTGGGCCAGTCTGGGGATGGATTTGCGATTTCCCATCCAATGGTCAAGGTTACAGTTGAATAGGGTTAGGGATGGACTGTGTTTCACATGGATGGGGATCCTATTTCAGAGTACTGAGATCCTTTGTGTTACATATCTGTCTCGCCAGCATGTTCTGTTTATGTCATAAGCAAAGTTCAAATCCCTGTATCTGTCATTTCTGGTGCTAGTCATTTTGCATATGTGCAAAACCTCCATCAGGTTTGCATCTAAGGATGCTTTATATGTCAAGCACAGATCACCTTTCAACAACCTGTAGGAGACCATGTATAGTGACAGTGCTCTAAGGCAGTCTGTATAGGGACAGTGCTCTAAGGCAGTCTGTATAGGGACAGTGCTCTAAGGCAGTCTGTATAGGGACAGTGCTCTAAGGCAGTCTGTATAGGGACAGTGCTCTAAGGCAGTCTGTATAGGGACAGTGCTCTAAGGCAGTCTGTATAGGGACAGTGTGTTAATACATTGGGTTCCCTTGATGTGGAACTTCTGTGAGAGTTCCAGCTATTGCATATGCCTAGTCAGGTGCATGCTAAAGGGGGCATTGCACTCAATGGTGGGTCTGATGATGGACAAGAAGAGTGGTGCTATAACTTTCTTGGACCTAAATGCCATATCCTTACTTAAAAGCTGGTTGACATAGGATGATTTTCTTACTACCTTGGCTGTGTGTTGGTCAAAGGCCAGATTACTGTCTACTTATGTTCTCAGATCTTTAAATGCCAGGTCAACTCTTAGGGGTGCCTTATCAATGGAATAACTGGCCTGGGTAGATGTTTTACCAAAAGATGCTGCAATGCACTTCTTTGCTTTACGTTTTAATCCATAGCTTTGGCAACCATGCATTTGTCTGTGATAGACCCTCTTGCAGGATGTTAGCATTGTGAGGGGAGTATATGATAGTTCCCAATTTGTGGTCATAGGTGTGTACTAGGCTAATGGCCCTAGGGCCTTTACAAGTCTAGCCCATAAAAGTGCCCTGGCATTGTGCTCCCCACAGTTAGTTCCCAGTGCCTCTATCAAGTAGAGCCACTGGAGTGATCCCCAGGGTGACCTTTCTATATCCCATCCACTCATCAAGATTTCTCTGCTTGACATGTATGAGAAGTCTATTTCAGAACATGGACAGTCTCTGGATGAGGAATCTGCCCCTCAAGCATATTCTGTTGATTGTGGTAATGAAGTTGAGGTCTCTGGAGCGTGTGGTGTGGAGGGATTAGGATTTCTTTAGCTGTAGGATTTCTAACAGAGCTGGGTCAGACATAGCTTTGTAAATCAAGCAGAGATCACCTCTTAGTAGATGACATGAGACAGAGAATAGCTGGGTTTTTTTGAGTCTGTCCATCTAGGACATGGTTTTAAGGGCTAGTATCCTCTTCGTGAGGTACCTTTGTGGCCCTTCCAGCTGTTGCAGGTGTCTAGTGAGGTTCATGTCAAATGGGGCATCATACTCTATGATTGGTCTAATGAGGGAAGAGTAGAGAGAAATGATGACCCCTTTCTTCCTGGATGCAAAACTCTTGATAATGAGATGTGCCACATAGAAGGACTTTCTGAGCACAGCGGCAATGTGGTGGTCGAAGGAGAGGTTGCTGTCAACCTGTGTCCCCAGATCTCTTATAACACCTTCAGTGCTCAGTGGGCTACCATCGATGTGGTAATTAATGGGAACTGAGTTTTTCCCAAAGGGGATGATGACGCATTTTTTGGCATTAAGCTTAAGGCCATAGTTTTGACACCAGTCATTGGTCTCAGTGAGGCCTTTCTGTAATATGCCTGCATCACTTGGGGAGTTAATAATGGCTCCCACCTTGCAGTCGTCTGTGAATCTGGTCAGGCAGAGTCCCTTAGTGTTGGCCAGGACTTCTGAAAAGTAGATGCCAAACATGAGAGGACCCAGGACCAATCCCTGTGGGACTCCACTCATGACTGGTCTGCATCCTGACTTGGAGTCCACTACTTTCACACTGTGTGTTCTACCTGTGAGCCAATTTTGCAACCCACCTAATGATATAGGGGTTGATGCCTAGTATGGTGAGTTTATCAATAATTTCTGAGTGAGTAATGGTATCAAAGGCCTTGGCCAGATCGAGGTAGGCTGTATGAACTGCCTTACCTGCACCTCCACTCTGGTGACTGACTCAAAGAAGTCAATCAGGTTGAGCAGGCATACTCTACCTTTCACAAAACCAAATTGCATGGGATCTAGAGTTTGGAGATTCCCTAGATCCTTGTTAATTAGGTCCATGATGATGCGCTCCATTGCCTTACATATCAAACTCGTCAGGCTAATGGGGTGATAATTTCCAGTGTCTATAGCTGCACCTCCTTTATGGAGAGGTTGACTGTAGCAGTGCACCATTCAGTAGGGACAAAGCCTGAGGTGAGGCTGTGAGTGAGCAGAGCACACAGATGTTATGCTAGTTCACTTTGTAATTCATGTAGAACACAGCCAGGGATATTGCTGGGTCCCATGGAAGCTGTATTCTTGGCCTGAGACAATGCAGCTTTAACCTATGCTGCAGTAATGCAGGGTGCCTGGCATTCTTCCAGTATTGAGATTGGTCCTTTAGGGGGGAAAAAAAGGTAAAATTGGCACTGAATCTGTCGGCCACTATGTTGGCAATATCTATTGGCTCATTATAGGAGGTACCATTATGCAGTAATGCCAGCACCAGAGAAGATCTGATAAATATTTATTGAACTGAAACTAGACCCGTTTCAGCACAAGGCTTTCTTCAGTAGTGTATTACATAAATATAAAAGTCACCTGCTTAAATAGCTTCATTAAATCAGAAAAGAATTACATCACTTCCTGTTATTAACAAAACCAAGAAATGGATGGTTAACATAAACAGTGATATAATAATAACCATGTCAATGTATGTTGGCTTACAAAATAATGATGGGATTTAAAAAATCATAATTATTCATATATGTTCATATATCCAAGTAAAGTACAAATGTTATTTTTATAATAAACACCTATACTAAAAAACATAATAAATGATAAACAAAAACTTGAAACCATCATGTGTCCCATGATGCAATGAGGAATGTCATCCGGATGTTGTAGTATCTAAAAAGAGAAAGAAAATGTTAGGATAGAGAATATTAAACAAGTATTGAAACATTGATCAGTTTATCATTCAATCCTGGAGGGAAAAGCCCCCCAAGTTTTATGATCCATCTTTTTTCTTTTTTATTCAGAATATCATGCCACCCAGTTTTAAATGAGCGGTTACCAGTTATACGATCAATAATGATGAATGAAAATTTAGCAGTAGGATGCCTGGTGGTATGTCTGTATAATGCATTAGTTATTCTATGATTTCTGATATCCCCTAGGTGTTCAGATATTCTAATGTGGAATTGCCTGGATGTTTGTCCGACATAAAAGGCCTGACAAGTACAGGTGGCCAGATAAATTATCCAATCAGAGCTGCAGTTACCAAAGAATTCAATGCTGTAAAGATGACCAGTATTTTTGCTGGTAAAACTTATAGTTTTGAAAATGTAACTGCAAAAACTGCAATGGCCACAGGGAAATATACCTATAAGTTTGTCCCCTGTCAATGTCCTCTGGGAAAGTGTGTCATCCTTGATGCTTGCTCTTTTATAATGTGAAAAATGAGAACCAAGCATTCTACCCTTTCTGTATGAAAAATAACACCATTCCCCCAGATAGCCTTCCAAAAGAGGGTGTGACCTGAGTATGTTCCAATGATTATTAATGATGTTAATCAAATTTTTGCTATTTCTACCATAAGTCGTGACAAATCTACATGTATCCGAATTTGCCTGTCTATGATCCGCTTGATATTGTAAAAAGGAATCCCTGGGTTTGTTGCTGCTCCAGTTGGCAGTGGAATTAATAATGTGTGGGGAATATCCCCTAGATAAAAATCTGCTGGTTAAGTCCTCATGGTATGTAATGAGATCATCTTCAGAAGAGCATATTCTTTTGATCCGGAGGAATTGAGATTTTGGTATATTTTCTATGATATGTTTTGGATGGAGGCTGTTGACATGCAGAAGGGTATTGTATTGCGGAAATTTTCGATAAACAGAAGTTTTAAGTGTGTTGTCAGATTGTCTTTGTAGACGGACATCCAAAAAATGTATTTCCTTCTGATGATACTCCACAGTAAATTCAATACCCCAGATGTTCCCATTAAGATGTTCAATGAATTCCTGGAGATAGTCAATACCTCCTTTCCACACTAGCCAGCAGTCATCCAGGTATCTTCTCCATATGTCAATCTCTGGTAGATATACATTATGCATTTGATCATATATGATCTGTTCTTCAATAAAACCCATGAAGAGATCCGCATAGATAGGTGCGAACGAGGCACCCATGGCTGTGCCCTGAAGTTGCCAGTAACAGTCCTGCTGAATATAGAACACATTTTTGGTAAGAATGTGCTCCGCCAAGCATACCAGTAATGTATTCAATCCGGGAGGGTAAATGTTCGATTTGTTTAGCCAAAATTCCAAAGCCATCAAACCCACCCAATGTGGAATACTGGTATATAAGGATTTTACATCTAAGGTGCACATTAACCATTCAGGTTCCAACTGAGATTCAGAAACAATCTGCAGGAATTCAGTAGTATCCTGGATTCTAGCTTGAATGAGCAATAACAAAGGTTTGTGTTTTTCAGTGAGAAAGATGGATAAAGGTTCGGTGAGTGACCCAATGCCAGACACTATGGGTCAACCAGGTGGCTTGTGGACAGATTTGTGGATTTTGGGTAGTAAGTAAAGATATTGCTTCACAGGATCTTTGACCATTAAATGTAATTTGGTTTTATCCGAAATGATACCTGCTTCCACAGCTTGCTCCAAAAAGTCATTAATTTCACATTGGAAGTTGGGTGTGGGATCAATATCCATTTTCATATAATGATGATGGTTAGACAATTGTCTGTTTCCTTCATCCCGATAACAATCGGTATCCATAACTACGACCGCACCCCCTTTGTCAGCAGGAACAATGATAAGGTCAGTGTTATTTTTAAGTTGTGTTAAAGCAAGTTGTTCTTTCCTAGAAAGATTGTGCCTCATATTATCCTCTGAGCTAAAATGAAAATGTATGTCCTTTATTACAGCCTGCTGAAATACAGCAACATGTTTATCCATCAGAGGATTAAATGTAGATTTGTGAAATCTAAAGTCAGAAGATCTTTGAGTATCATCAGATTTATCCTGTTGTTTAAAAAACAAATTGAGGTTAATCTTTCTACAAAAATCTATGGTATCAGATACTAATGAGCTCTCATTAATAAAAAATCCAGGAATAAAACCAAGACCTTTATTGAGCAAAGAATATTGATCATCAGATAAAACATGCTTGGAAATATTTAGCACATTGGTACATGGTTCATTTATTTCACTATTGACATGAATAATTCCTCTAGGCTTGTTACCCCTATGTTTCCTTCCTGCCCGGTGTTTCCTACCCCTAAAGGGACATCAGTTGTTCTTCCCCTCTTAACATGTGGTGATTCACCAGTACTGATTGATTCTGTGTCTGTGGTGGAAGATTCCTCACCAGAAGTGGTGTTACTCAATCCTGTCTTTTTCAGAATCGACCTGGGCCTCTTTTTCCATACAAAGGGATCATTCTTGGTACCTGATATCCCCAAAGATCCTGCAAAGCAATATCTTTACTTACTACCCAAAATCCACAAATCTGTCCACAAGCCACCTGGTCGACCCATAGTGTCTGGCATTGGGTCACTCACCGGACCTTTATCCATCTTTCTCACTGAAAAACTCAAACCTTTGTTATCGCTCATTCGAGCTAGAATCCAGGATACTACTGAATTCCTGCAGATTGTTTCTGAATCTCAGTTGGAACCTGAATGGTTAATGTGCACCTTAGATGTAAAATCCTTATATACCAGTATTCCACATTGGGCGGGTTTGATGGCTTTGGAATTTTGGCTAAACAAATCGAACATTTACCCTCCCGGATTGAATACATTACTGGTATGCTTGGCGGAGCACATTCTTACCAAAAATGTGTTCTATTTTCAGCAGGACTGTTACTGGCAACTTCAGGGCACAGCCATGGGTGCCTCATTCGCACCTATCTATGCGGATCTCTTCATGGGTTTTATTGAAGAACAGATCATATATGATCAAATGCATAATGTATATCTACCGGAGATTGACATATGGAGAAGATACCTGGATGACTGCTGGCTAGTGTGGAAAGGAGGTATTGACTATCTCCAGGAATTCATTGAACATCTTAATGGGAACATCTGGGGTATTGAATTTACTGTGGAGTATCATCAGAAGGAAATACATTTTTTGGATGTCCATCTACAAAGACAATCTGACAACACACTTAAAACTTCTGTTTATCGAAAATTTCCGCAATACAATACCCTTCTGCATGCCAACAGCCTCCATCCAAAACATAGCATAGAAAATATACCAAAATCTCAATTCCTCTGGATCAAAAGAATATGCTCTTCTGAAGATGATCTCATTACATACCATGAGGACTTAACCAGCAGATTTTTATCTAGGGGATATTCCCCACACATTATTAATTCCGCTGCCAACTGGAGCAGCAACAAACCCAGGGATTCCCTTTTACAATATCAAGCGGATCATAGACAGACAAATTCGGATACATGTAGATTTGTCACGACTTATGGTAGAAATAGCAAAAATTTGATTAACATCATTAATAATCATTGGAACATACTCAGGTCACACCCTCTTTTGGAAGGCTATCTGGGGGAACGGTGTTATTTTTCATACAGAAAGGGTAGAACGCTTGGTTCTCATTTTTCACATTATAAAAGAGCAAGCATCAAGGATGACACACTTTCCCAGAGGACATTGACAGGGGACAAACTTATAGGTATATTTCCCTGTGGCCATTGCAGTTTTTGCGGTTACATTTTCAAAACTATAAGTTTTACCAGCAAAAATACTGGTCATCTTTACAACATTGAATTCTTTGGTAACTGCAGCTCTGATTGGATAATTTATCTGGCCACCTGTACTTGTCAGGCCTTTTATGTCGGACAAACATCCAGGCAATTCCACATTAGAATATCTGAACACCTAGGGGATATCAGAAATCACAGAATAACTAATGCATTATACAGACATACCACCAAGCATCCTACTGCTAAATTTTCATTCATCATTATTGATCGTATAACTGGTAACCGCTCATTTAAAACTGGGTGGCATGATATTCTGAATAAAAAAGAAAAAAGATGGATCATAAAACTTGGGGGGCTTTTCCCTCCAGGATTGAATGATAAACTATGATCAATGTTTCAATACTTGTTTAATATTATCTATCCTAACATTTTCTATCTCTTTTTAGATACTACAACATCCGGATGACATTCCTCATTACATCATGGGACACATGATGGTTTCAAGTTTTTGTTTATCATTTATTATGTTTTTTAGTATAGGTGTTTATTATAAAAATAACATTTGTACTTTACTTAGATATATGAACATATATGAATAATTATGATTTTTTAAATCCCATCATTATTTTGTAAGCCAACATACATTGACGTGGTTATTATTATATCACTGTTTATGTTAACCATCCATTTCTTGGTTTTGTTAACAACAGGAAGTGATGTCATTCTTTTCTGATTTAATGAAGCTATTTAAGCAGGTGACTTTTATATTTATGTAATACACTACTGAAGAAAGCCTTGTGCTGAAACCGGTCTAGTTTCAGTTCAATAAATATTTATCAGATCTTCTCTGGTTCTGGCATTTTTTCTTTTGAATCTACTTAGCTTACTTGCCTGGCACCTGCCGTACTTGCTAGCTGCCTTCTTTAACATACCATTATGCAGTAACTCAGAGCAAATCTGGGTATCGCCATGGAGATTCTTGATATAACTAAAGAAGGCTTTGTGATTCTTTTTAGTGTCTGCCGCAATTCTCTCTTACTTGGTGAGCCAGAGGCCCTTGACATTAACCTTGGCTTCCAAAAAAATAGATGCCATACAGGAGTCGGCCCAGCACTGAACCCTGAGGTACTCTGCAGGTGACTGGTCTCTTAGTGAAGATGGTCTCACCAATCCTGACTTCTCGGATCCTATTTGTGAGCCAGCTGGGAATCCAGTGAGTTGTATAGGGTTTTATGTCCAGTTCCGTAAGTTTATCCACAACTCCTGAGTTGGATATTGTGTTGACTGCCTTGATCAGGTCTAGGTAGGTGGTATGCACCATTTTCACTTCATCTATTGTCTTTGTTACCTTCTCGGGTTACGTAGGCATGAGCTTCCTTTGACAAAAACGGACTGTTAGTCAGACTAATGGGTCTGTAGTTTTTGGGTCAGCTGATAGTCCAACCTTGTGAAGGGGATAACTGTTGCCATCCTCAATTCGTTTGGTATATATAGCCTGTTTTGAGGCTGTGGTTGGAAAGAGATTCAAGTAGCCCTGTTAGGTCAAGTTTCAGGCTGTTTAGAAGGCATCCTGGGATATTGTTGGAGCCCACTGAGGCTGTATTTTTGGCCTTAGTGAGTGCTGCTACAACCTAGTCACTGCTGATAGCTGGGGAGGAGGGAGTTATGCTGGTAGGGATTTCACAAAGGGTGGCAAGCGGGGAGTTGGGGGTTAAGTCTGAACGGGATCTATTGGCCAGCAGATTCACAATGTCACTCTGCTTGGTGAAGGTGGCACCATTTATCACCAATTCAGCAGACTGCTATGTTACCTTTAAGGTTTTGGACATAGCTGTAGGAGGTCTTGTGGCTCTGTTTAGCCTGAGAAGGTATCATGACATCATAATTAGCCTTGTTGGATTTAATTAGTCCTCTTAGTTTCCTGTTTAGTTTTATTACTGAGTTCTTGTCATTATGAGAGTCGCTCCTTCTGACTTTGGCCATGACTTTTTTCCTTTAGTTATATACCCTGTTAAGATTAGGACCAGTACGGTTTGTTTAGGTGTTTTATTTTGGGATTACATCTGGCTGGTACAACAGCCTGTATACAGCCATTTATTTGTTTGTGCAGTGTTTCAGTGAATAATTTTACATAGGTTGTTGTGAACTCTGTGTTGGGTGGGTCACTAAATTTTGAGAAACTGTCGCTTAATGGGATGTAGTTAGGTTTAGAATACTTTCTTACTGTAACAGGTTTTTCTGGGTATTCCAGGCTGATTTTCATTTAAAATAAGACAGCTTTGTGACCCGACTTCACCAGTGAGGGTGTGACACAGGGGTGATGCAGTCCTCTGCCATACTGGTGTGAAAAATGCCCAATATGTTTGAACCTCTGGTTGAAATGTGCACTAACGGATCGAGGGCATTTGTGTTAATAAAATCATAGGTTCATAGGTTCATAGGTAGGTACTAGGCAATTGGCCCAAAGGCCTACATAAGCCTAGCCAACAAGGTTCCCTGGCTTACACCACCCAAGAAAGTTATTTTCCTATGCCACTGTCGAGCAGAGACACTGAAGTGATCCCCAGGGTGTATTTCCTATTTCCCATCCACTCATCAAGATTTTTCTTGAAGAGTGCTAATGAAGAACTTTGCTTGACATAGATGGGTAGCCTGAAATCAAACTAAAGGATGGCAGGTACTCCATGACAATCGAAGCAAACCACTGAAAATAACTTAAAATATACTCCTTTTATTCCACAAAGTAAGTGCTTTCGCGTCTCCAAGGACGCTTCTTCAGACTTGTAAAACAGTTATAAAACACTCTATGTTCATTTAAATATACCTACACTTCTACTCAAAGCCAATGAAATGTTTTATGAAAATCACATGATGTAACTTCCTAGTGAAAGCACTTAAATGCAATCTTCTTAAACTGACAGCATACAAATATAGAAAAAGTTCCTTATACAAGTATATATATATATATATATATATATATATATATATATATATATATATATATATATATATATATATACATACACACACATGTTCTAAACATATCAAGAGAAAAAGTCTATTAATAATCTTATATACATTTAACTTTCAAATATATTACACCTACATATCATGAATTATAAAATAACTCCATAAATTATATGGACACATATATATAAAAAAGGGCATACACTGAAAGCAATTTGCATTACTAAGACAAATACAATTCCTAAATGTCATTCAAAGAATAAAAAGAATAATAATATACATATTCCTTGCTAAATATATATGTAAAAGGATATTAACAATTATATTAATCAGTGGTACCATTGGGGCTTAATGTTTTAAGGCTCGGTCAAGCAAAAATGGTTTCAGCGAAACTTTATCATTCAAGCCATGTCCCCTATCTGCTTGCAACCTAACTATCCACTTCCTTTCCTCTTTCTCTGTATAATTACCAATATTACCTAACCTCTCTGTAGCATATATAAGTTCTAATACTAAAAACTTGAAAGTATGTGACGTATCATTCTGTAAAACATGTTTAGCTGTAGCATTGCCTTCATTTTCTCTGCTAACAGCATAAACATGTTCCCTTATCCTTTCTCTGAGTGTCCTGTTCATCTTTCCTACATACAAACTGCAAATACGTTTTTGCTTGGAGGTACGTTACCCCTGTGGTGTTTTCTTCCTTTTCTACTATAGATGGGGAGCCTGTTCCAGAGTGTGGGAAGTCTCTGGGATAGGAATCTATCCCTCCAGCATGTTCTGTTTATTGTGGTGACAAGGTTTAGGTCCCTAGAGCGTGTAGCTCATTCATAGGTTAATAGGTGGGTACTAGGCTATCTGCCAGAAGGCATTTATAAGCCTAGCCAGAATGTGTTGGCTTTCGCCGTCCCCTTAGATTAGTTCCCTGTGCCTCTGTCCAGCAGAGCCACTGAAGTGATCCCCAAGGTAAACTTTCTGTTTCCCATCCACTCGGCAAAGGTTACTTTTGAAGAGTGTTAGCGAGGAACTCTGCCTAATGTAGACTGGGATCTTGTTCCAAAGCATGGGAAGTTTCTGGGGCAGGAATCTATCCCTCCAGCATGTCCTATTTATTGTTGTGGTAAGGTTTAGATCCCTAGAGCGGGTGGCTCGAGGGGATAAGGTTTTCTTTAGGGGGAGCATGTCCATCAATTCTAGGTTGGACATGGCCTTGTATGTCAGGCAGAGAACACCTCTGAGTAGGCGGTATGCAACCGAGTATAACTGGAGTTTCTTCAGTCGAGCTGCATAGGGCATCTGTTTGAGGCCATTGATCCTCTTGGTGAGGTACTTCTGTGGTCTTTCCAGCTGGTGTCTTGTAAGGTACATCCCAAATGGGGCATTGTACTCTAAGATGGGTCTGATGAGTGATGAGTAGAGGGGCACAATGACCTCTTTTGATCTGGATGCAGACCCTTTTTTGATTAGATGGGCCACGTAGAAGGATTTTCTAACCACTTTGGCAATGTGATTATCAAAGGTGAGATTACTATCTACTTGGGGCCCTAGATCCCTTATTACATCTTCCTATGTGGCATTTTGTGGGTACTTTGTCTTTTCCAAAGGGGATGACTATGCACTTTTTGGCATTTAGCATGAGGCCATGATTTTGACACCAGGTATCCGTCTCAGTGAGACCCTTTTGGAGGATGTCTGTGTCAGCTGGAGAGTCAATTATAGCCCCTAGTTTATAGTCATCTGTGAACTTGGTCAGCCATAGTCCTCCTGTGCTTGCCTGTACCTCTGAGAAGTATATGCCGAACAGGAGGGGTCCTAAGACTGAACCCTGGGGAACACCACTTGTAACCAGTTTAGAGACAGACCTAGCTTCCGCAACTGTCACCATGTGGTTTCTGTCTGTGAGCCAGTTGGCAACCCATCTTGTGACGTAGGGGTTTATGTTGAGGCTGGTGAGCTTGTCTATAATACCAGAATGGGGAATGGTGTTGAAGGCCTTAGTGAGGTCTAGTTAGGCTATGTGTACCACCTTTCCCTCATCTATAGCCTTGGTAACTCTCTCAAAAAAGTCCACCAGGTTTAGGAGGAATGATCTGCCCTTAACAAAGCCAAACTGGGTAGGGTCCAGTGTTTGGAGGTTCCCAATGTCTCTGTTAATGAGTTCCATTATGATGCGCTCCATAGCCTTGCAGACCAAGCTAGTAAGGCTTATAGGGTGATAGTTCCCAGGGTCTGTTGTGGCTCCACCTTTGTGGAGTGGGATAACCGTTGCTGTGTGCCACTCTATGGGCATGTAGCCTGTGTAAAGGCTGAGGGTGAACAGTGTGTTTAGGTGAGGGGTTAGTTTGTCTTTGAGCTCATGTAGTTTGCAGCCTGGGACACTGTTGGCTTTGGAGAGGGCTGTTTTAACCTGAGTGTCTGTGATTTTAGGGACTCTACATTCTTCTGGTATGGTTATGGGTCCTTTTGGGGGTGAGATAGGGGTGGAGTTTGCACTGAACCTGTCTGCCAGGATGTTGGCCATATCGATCGGTTCAGTGTATTTTGTGCCATTCTGCACTAACTCTGCACAGATCTGAGCATTGCCACTTAGATTCTTGACATAGCTAAAGAATGCCTTGAGGTTATATTTGGAGTCCTTGGCAATTTTTCTTTCAAAGCTCGCCTTGGATGATTTTATGAAGGATTGTAGTTTCTTGCTGATACTGATCAGGGATGTCTTCCCTTCTTGGGATTTTACTTGTTTCTGCACTAGTTTCCTCCTTCTATTGTATAGCTTGTTTATGGCAGGGGTCCACCAGACTGGTTTCCTTTTCTTGGAGGAATGAGTCTTGGTTTTGCTTGGGATGGCACGATCCATGCATTCTTGTAGCTGACCATAAAATGCATTAGTAAAGGATTTTGCAGCTTGGACAGTGTTATCCTTCAGCGTGGGACCTTTGAAACTTTCCACCTCGGTCTTAAATAACGTGAAGTTTGCTTTTGAAAAGTTTTTCATGGTGGCTTTCTTGTCTGGGGGAGGGGGCAGAATATGGATATCCAAAGTGATTTGTTTATGGTCAGATCTAACCAGCGAGGGGTTGACCTCTGGTGTGGAACACTGGTCACCCAAGTTGATGATGACCAGGTCCAATATGTTATCACCTCTGGTGGGAGTGTTGACCAGTTGAACCAGGGTGTTTCAGTTTATAAATTCTAGGAAAAGTTGGGCAAGAGAGTTAGTACTTGAGTAGTTCTCCCAGTTAATGTTTGGGTAATTGAAATCACCCAATATTAGGGTGTTTGTTAGGACCTTTATGTTTCCCAGTGTTTCCAGACATGTGGAATGGGGGTCCTGGGACATGGTGAGTGATCTGTATCAAGCTACAATTTGAATTGCAGTTTTTCCCATTGTTAGTTGCACATGGATGATCTCTGATGCATCGTGCTGTGCCACTAACCTGGAGGTGTGGGTATCCTTGATGAATATGGATACGCCCCTGCCTTTTGTATTTTAGTTTGGGTTCTGTGGCCAAAATGTATGGTATGAGTTATAACCTGGTAGTGCTGGTGTGCTCTCTGGGGCCTTAAACCAGGTTTTTGTTACTGCACATATATCGATTTTCTCCATACTGAGGAGTGCCTCGAGTGCGTGCATTTTGAGGTTTAGACTTCTGGCATTGAGTAGCATTACCCTCAGTTTTTTGTTACTTGTGCTATTTACGGCGGTGGGTTTGTCTTTTGAGCCTTGCCTAAAAAAGGCACTATGGGGTGGCAAGAGCCTTGGCAAGTATTTGAAAGCCTAAGTGTGACAGGTGCAAGCCATCTCTAGCGAAGCAACGTGGCTTGTCGAGCATGTCATCCCAGGCAGACAGACACTGTATCCCCTTTGAATGACACCAGAAACTTAGCCAATTATTGAAATCGAGAATTGTTTCTTTATACCGTGGTATCATTTTTGGTGAGGGCAGGATGCTGCTCATGGTCAGGGTCATACCAGCCTGGGCTATATGATCAGAGAGCTCTTCCATGTCTCCTTTCATGTAGTCCAGGGAGGTATGGCTCAGGTCATTCACACCAACATGGACAATGACAGAGTCATATTTGTACTTGTTCTGGAGTGACCTGAGTGCTTGTGTTATGTGACGGATCCTGGCACCCAACAGGCAGCTAACAGTAACCTTCTCCTTATTCAGCCTAGTGAGTGGGACATCAGTGTGCCTGACTATAGAGTTACCTATCACTAGTATGTTGAGTATGTTATTTTGCCTTAAGGGCTGTGATTGCATGACACACTGGTTTTATGAAGTATGTGCTTCATGGTTTGTGTTGGGGGTGGAGGTTGCTTGGATGTTTGCTTTGGAGGTCTCTACTGGTTTTGCAGATTTTTATTTAGAGCCTCCGAGTATGTTTTCATGTATTTATGTGTGTTTTTTGCCGGTGCTGGTTTAATGGGTCTATGTAAGACTGGTGATGTGATGCAAGTATTTCCCTTCTCCTCTTGACTGTCTGATCCAGTCTTGGGTTGAGAGAGCTTAGCCTCCAGTTTGGCTGCATAACTGCATCTCTCGCATGTATTAGTGTTTGGTGGTAGGAGGAGGGGGTTGTCTGTGTACATGAGGCAGTTGTAACATTGCCTCAAAATGCTCAGATTCACCAGTTAAACTGGAGAGTACACTGGAAACTGCCCTTTGGACATGCCTAGATAGGTACAGTGAACTGTTTTACTGGATGGCTTGTAAGGTCGAATAGAGAGCCTTGTCCTTCTGTACAGTACAGGAGGGTCTAGTGCTAGGGTTTGTAAGTGCTTGCTATAACTTTTGAGCAAGTGCCAGGCTGAGAAATGAAAGGCTTGAGTGCTTAAGTTGAAAGTTTGTCTAGTTCCAAGGGAAAAATTGAAGAGGAGACTTTGTGGAGCCGGGAATAGTTTTACCCTAGCTAACCAGTGCTGCCCGGCATGCAAAACTGGGAAAATATGGTATTTATAGCAGGGAAATAAAAGAGATAGAAATGAGCCCAAAATGGCCAATAAACTACTAATTTCTAGGCTGAAACCACTCCTCCAGGGACAGATAGGCTGCTCAAAGTCCCCTCTCTCACAGTTGAACAGAGAAACTTCCTTTTATCCAAGTAAGGTATGGGCAAACACAGAGATTTGTAAAATTGTAGGGATTGAGATTTCTTTAGGTGTAGCATGTCCAACAGCTCTGGGTTTGACATAGCTTTATATGTTAGGCAGAGATCACCTCAGAGTAGGTGATATGCTACGGAGTAAAGCTGGAGTTTTTTGAGGCGGTCAGTGTAGGGAATTTGTTTGAGGCCAGTAATCCTCATTGTGAGGTACATCTGTGGCCTTTCCAGCTGCTGCAAATGTCTTGTGAGGTACATTCCAAAAGGGGCATTGTACTCTATAATTGGTCTAATGAGTGTCGAGTAGAGGGGAACAATGACCTCTTTTTTCCTGGATGAGAACCCTTTTATGATGAGGTGTGCCACGTAGAAGGACTTCCTGACTACTGTGCCGATGTGACTATCAAAGGAGAAACTACTGTCCACCTGGGTCCCAAGGTCTCTTATCACGCATTCGGTGTTAAGTAGATTGCTGCCTATGTGGTAGTTCATGGGTACAGAGTTTTGAACAAAGGGGATGACACTGCACTTTTTGGCATTGAGCTTGAGGCCATGGCTCTGACACCAGGCATCTGTCTCAGCGAGGCCCTTCTGTAGGATGTCCACATCATTTGGGGACTTGACTATGTCTCCTAGTTTGCAGTCAAATGTGAACTTCGTTAGCCAGAGGTCTTCTGTGCCAGCCTGAACTTCAGAGAAATAGATACCAAACAGGAGAGGTCCCAGGACGGAACCTTGTGGTACTCCACTTGTCAATGCTTTGAGGTCAGATTTGGAGTCTGCAACTTTTACAGTGTAGGTTCTGTCAGTGAGCCCGTTAGCAACCAATCTTGTGACATAGGGATTTATACCTAGTTTACTGAGTTTAGCTATAATTCCAGAAAGGGGGATGGTGTCGAAAGCCTTGGCAAAGTCAAGATAGGCTGTGCAAACCAGCTTACCCTCATCTAAGGCTTTGGTGACTGCCTCAAAGAAGTCGATCAGGTTCAGGAGGCATGATCTGCCTTTCACAAACCCGAACTGGGTGAGATCCAGAGTTTGGAGGTTACCAATGTCTTTGTTTATGAGTTCCATGATGATACGTTCCATGGCCTTGCAGACCAGGCTCATCAGGCTAATAGGTCGATAGTTCCCGGGATCAGTGGTGGCTCCTCATTTGTGGAGTGGGATACCTGTTGCTGTGCACCATTCAGTGGGCACAAAGCCTGATGCGAGGCTATTATTGAACACGGTGCTTAAGTGTGGAGCCAGTTCGTTCTGAAGTTTGTATAAAATGCATTCGGGGATGTTGTCCGGTCCCGTGGATGCTGTGTTTTTGGCTTTAGAGAGTGCAGCTTTTACCTGTGTAGCTGTTATTACAGGGACTCTGCATTCTTCCTGTATAGATATGGGCCCTTTACGGGTGAGAAGGGGGTAAAGGTAGCACTGAACCTATTTGCCAGGATGTTGGCAATATCAGTTGGTTCTGTAATTTTCTTGCCTTTGTGCTGTAACTCAGAGCAAATCTGGGTGTTGCCATCGAGATTCGTGACATAGCTATAGAATGCTTTGTGGTTGTCCTTGGAATTAGTGGTGATTTTGTTTTCGTAGCTAGCTTTGGAGGATCTTATAAGGGATCTCAGCTTTTTACTGAAGCTGACCAGGGAGCTCCTCCACTCATGGGATTTTACTCTCTTTTGCAACAGTTTCTTCCTTCTGTTGTACAGTTTGTTTATGGCAGGGGGCCACCTGATTGGCTTCCTTTTTTTGGAGGATAGTGTCTTGGTTCTCTTTGGGATAGCACGATCCATGCACTCGTGTAAGTGCTTATAGAGTGCATTTGTGTAGGATTCAGCAGTTGTAACTGTATTGTCCATCTGCATGGGTGTCATGAAGTTCGCCACCTCTGTCTTAAGAAGCATGAAGTTGGCTTTGGAGAATTTTTTTACTGTGGTTTCCTTATTGGGGGGTGGGGCGGGATGTGGATATCAAGGGTGATTAGCTTATGGTCAGATCGGACCAACGAGGAGTTGACTTCAGGTGTGGAACACCGGTCATTCATGTTGGTAATGACTAGGTCTAGGATATTGTTGCCCCTGGTGGGGGTGTGGATAAGTTGATCCAGGGCATTGGAGTTTATGAATTCCAGAAAGCGTTGAGCTAAGGAGTTGGTACACGAGTAGTTTTCTCAGTTAATGGTGGGGTAGTTGAAGTCACCCATTATTAAGTTGTTTGGTTGAACCCTAATATTTTCCAGTACATCAAGAAAAGAGGAGTGGGAATCCTGGGGCATGGTGGGGGATCTGTAGCAAGCTACAATTTGGATTGCAGTTTTGCCCAGAGTTAGTTGCACTTGGATAACCTCAGATGCATTATGCTGAGCAACTAGCCTGGAGGTGTGGATATCCTTAATGAATATAGACACACCTCCGTCTTTGGTGTTTCGGTCCAGGTTACATGGCAGAAAAGTGTAGTATGAGTTTTAGCCTGGTAGTGCAGGGGTGCTCTCTGGTGCCTTGAACCAGGTCTCAGTCACTGCACAGATATCGATGTTCTCCATTTTAAGGAGTGCCTCGAGTGAGTGCATTTTGAGATTTAAACTTCTAGCATTGAGTAGCATTACCCTCAGTTTTTTCTTGCCTGTTCCTGTTATGGTGGTGAATTTGTTATTTGAACCTTGCCTGAAAAAGGCACTATAGGGGCAAAAAGAGCCTTAACCAGTATCCGGAATCCCAGGGATGACAGGTGCAGGCCATCTGTGGCAAAGCATCATGGTCTGTCGACCATGTCATCCCAAGCAGACAGATACTGGATCCCCTTGAATGACACTAGAAGCTTAGCCAGTTGTTGAAGTCAATCATTTTGTCCTTGTACTGAGGTATCATTCTGTGCGATGGCAGAATGCTACTCAGGGCTAGGGTCATACCTGCCTGGGCTACAGGATCGAAGAGCTCTTCCATGTCTCTTTTCATGTAGTCCAGGGAGGTATATCTCAGGTCATTCATACCAACACGGACAATGACAGAGTCATATTTGTACTTGTTGAGGAGTGACCTGAGTGCGTGGTTTATGTGGCGGATCCTGGCACCCGACAGGCAGCTGACAGTAAGCTTCTCCTTGTTTAGCCTAGTGAGTGGGACATCAGTGTGCCTGACTATAGAGTCACTTATGACTAGTGTGTTGGGTACGTTGTTTTGCCTTATTGGCTGTGGTTGAGTGGCACACTGAGTCTGTGGACTATGTTTCATTTGGGTTGTGTTGGGGGATGGAGGTTGCTTGCGTTTCTGCTTTGGAGGTCTCTGTTGCTTAGACAGATTATTATTGAGAGCCTCTGCAAATGTTTTTGTGTTATTATGTGTGGATTTTGGTCGTGTAGATTTAGTGAGACTATGTGATGAGTGTGGTGTGGTGCAAATGTTTACCTTCTCCTCATGACTGTCAAGTTCAGTCTTGGTTTGAGAGAGCTTTACCTCCAGTTTGGCTAGATAAGTGCATCTCTCACAGGTTGTAGTGTTGGGTGGTAGGAGGAGAGGGTTTTCTGTGTACATGAGGCAATTTCTACATTGCCTCAAGATGCCCAGATTCATCAGATAGACAGGAGAGAACACTGGGAGCTGACCCCTGGACATGCCTGAATAAAAAACTATTTTCCTCTAGATAAGTGAGGAAAGTGAGTACAAGAGCTGTTTTTCTCTAAGCAAGTGAGAAAAGTAAGCAAAAAACTGTTTCCTCTAGGTAATGAGGAAGATTGAGTGCTATAGTAATTAGAAGCTTATTAAGTGCTTACAAGTTCTGAACAAGTCTTGAGCATGATCAAGCAAATTTAAGTGCCAAAACTAAGAATCTGTATCTGCACTAGACGAGTTACAGGACAGAAACAAGTGCAAATGCAGGCTTTCAAATCAGAAAGTTGAGAGAGATGGAAGAGATTGCCCAAATGGCCAATAACTACAATTTCTGGGCCAGAACCACTCCTTATGTGGTAGACAGGTTACCTAGTGCTTACCACTCCCACTGATAGGCTAGAAGGCTTCCCCTCCAACACAGAAAGGCTTGGGGGGCTCAGAAGCTTACATACAGTCCTGGATACAGCAAATCTGTATCTGGAACACTAGTTACAGGAAATGTAGGAAACAGGCTTACAGTTTTTTTTTTATTTTTTTTTTACAGAAAAGTAGCAAAAACAGTATTAAAACAATTCACATGCAGTGCAAGCTAGCACACTTCAGTATGTAGCAATATTAGACCAAACACAGTTTTAAAAAATGTAATTAAATTAAAAAGGACTAAAAGCAAGTGAAGAAATAGTTTATTAGGTAGAATGTGGTAAAGAGATGGGACTGGGGGAGTGTCCCAGATCAAATCTACAGTGGGGCGGGCAGCTGCAAAAGCCACCAAATTTAAACTACAAACCAAAAATAAAGATGTTGGGTGGGACAAAACAGTTTCAACAGAGATCTAAGCAACAACTACCAGTGCAAACTCTAAAACCAAAAAAATATACTCAGCTCTGTATATTTGCAGATAGTCTGGAAGGCAGTCTCTCAGAACACAGGTTCCAGCATTTAAATGCAGGTTGTTACTAACAGGTCAGATTAAGTGATCCTTGAGTTAGATAACACACAAGCTTTAAAAACTAGATATACCAACTGAAGACACAGCAGAAAATGGGTGGGGTGGGGTGGGGATGGGGAAAACAGTTTCAACAGAGATCTAAGCAACAACTAACAGTACAAACTCTAAAACCAAAAAATATACTCAGCTCTGTATATTTGCAGATCAGTCTCTCAGAACAGTGAGACAACAGTTTCAATAGAGATCTAAGCAACAATTAACAAACTCTATAACCAAAAAAAATATACTCAGCTCTGTATATTTTCAAATAGTCTGGAAGGCAGTCTCTCAGAACACAGGTTCCAGCAATTAAATGCAGGCAGTTAATAACAGGTCAAATTAAGTGATCCTTGAGTTAGATAACACACAAGCTGTAAAAGCCAGTTATACCAACTGAAGACACGGCAGAAAATGGGGGTGGGGGGACAGTTTCAACAGAGATCTAAGCAACAACTAACATTACAAACTCTAAAACCAAAAAAAATAAACTCAGCTAATCCAAGAAACATTCTGCCTGCAAGTTGGAGGCAGTATATGTTTCCCAGTCTCAAGAGGGGTACTTAAAGTCTCTTACAAATACCATCTTTGGTTGGATGGAGAATGCCTCTTGTAGGTCTATATAAGAGTTGTGGGATTTTTGAGACACATATGGTGACCTATAGCTTGCTAAGATATGGTAAGGGACAATATCTAAGGTGAACTGCATGTGGATGAAGTCCAGGGTATCATCCTGTTTAACCAATCTTGAGGTACTTGCTGCTAATGTAGATTGAGATACCTCCACCTTTCGTCCCTGTCTGTGCGGCTGATGGTGTAAATGGGTGGAAAGTGTTTTGTTCTTCCCTGTGGCTGGAGTTGAAGGTGAAGTATTCCATTTATGGCTAGAATAATTCACAAACTTTGCCTGGGCTTTACAGTTAAACAGCAAAGGACATCTGCATACCACTAGCAAAACCATGAGTTGGTTGAACACTTAAAAAAACTTTAAAATCTATGTTGTAAAAATCTCTAGTGACAGTTATATAAGAAGTATATCTCACAGAAAGTACCACTGCTATGGAACAGACTCCCCATCCATGTAAAATAAAGCTCATCCATGTCCATATTCAAGTGAAACTTGGGGCTATGAATGAGAAACAGAAAATTTACTCCAGGACTGTCTCTCCTAAATGCTTTATCCTATGCATTGGTCCCCTCAAATTATCTATGGTATGAAACCAGTTATTTTAACTAGAGCTGATATATAATTATTGACTATGGAATAGGTAAGGCTAATGTAATACCAAAAGGCTAATTTAGGCACCAGAAGGGAAACTGGTTAGGTTTTAAAATGGCCCACAAGGACAGCTAGCTTAGTACTTACCTATGAACTTATGACAGATGGAAAGACTTAGGACCAACTGCTGCCGTATCATCTACTGCTGTAAGAAAAGTACCCCAAGTATCATTTGGGGTCACCCCATTTTTAATTGTATGTCAAATATTTCCATGTCTTGCTACATGTACCAAAAGTAACGTGTGTGTGTGTGTGTGTGTGTGTGTGTGTGTGTGTGTGTGTGTGTGTGTGTGTGTGCGTGTGTGTGCATGTGTACATGTGTGTGTGTGTGTGTGTGTGTGTCTCTGCGTGTGTGTCTGTGCTGTGTTGGAGTGTGCATGTTATTGTGCGGATAAGTGTTCCTGCAAGTATGAGCAAGAGTGCGGGGTCTTGTTTGTGGATACTTGGATGTGTGTGTGTGTGTGTGTGTGTGTGTGTGTGTGTGTGTCTGTGTGTGTGTGTGTCTGTGTCTGTGTACATGTGTGTGTGTGTGTATACGTGTGTATGTGTGTGTGTATGTGTACATGTGTGTGTGTGTGTATACGTCTGTATGTGTGTGTGTCTGTGTATGTGTGTGTATGTCTGTGTGTGTGTGTGTGTGTGTGTGTGTGTGTGTGTGTGTGTGTGTGTGTGTGTGTGTCTGTCTGTGTATGTGTGTGTCTGTGTACGTGTGTGAGTACGTGTGTTTGTGTGTGTGTTCACATATGTACGTTGTGTGTGTGTGTGTGTGTGTGTCACGGGGGACCTGGCTTAAAAATGTAGCAGCAGTTTTTGAACCTACAAGATAGGCTACAAATTGAGATGCCCTGTAGTGAGGAAACATGTGAAGAGGGTACAATAAAAAAAGAGAACCGATAACAGAAATGGTCACCTGAGAGAGAGTCTGAAGTTGAAGCATAGGTAAACGTACTGCTATCTACTGCTGAAAATAAATTCTTTGTAAAGTGGCAATGCCCTTTTAAAGTAATACAGAAAGTAAGTGAATTTGCAAGTTCAGACAATTAGGAAAATGAAACAAAAACAGTTGTATCATACTGGCACAGTTTTTCTGAAATCCTGAGTATTTATGTCTGCAGGGGAAGTTAGGATTTCTACAGCATATCCTCAAGCCAAAATTGAGGAGATTCTCTCAGTGTCTCTGGAATTAAAAGAAATTATAATCAGTAATAAGGACATGTTTAAAGAGGTGCCTGAAAAAAAATAGTATAGCTAAACACAGAAAGTGTACCTGGAGATAAAGTACACTTAAAAACTTATAGGATACCAGATTTTAAATGACAGCAAGGAAACCAAGCATGAACGGTGCTTAAACTTGAAGTTATAGAAAAATCCCAGAGTGAGTGGAATAGTCTCATTCTGCTGTTTCCAAGGCAGATGGGTCTATAAGATTTTGTGCTGACTTAAAGATGCTACATGACATAGTTCAGTGAGAATTGTATCTTATGGCCCGGGTGGACAAACTTAGAGAATCGGGGCAAGGCTAGGTTTCTGTCCATTTTGGTCTTAAGCAAATGTGATTGTCAAATATTTCTAGCCATTTATGCTAAGGGGAAATGGCATTTTCTCACTTGATGGGTTCATCCATTATAAAATATGGCTCTTACTTCTGCACTGAATGTCTGCGACATTTGCAGTGCTGAGAAGCAAAGTCGATAAATCCTCTGCCTTAGATGTAGCAGCTTACCTGATATATATTGCAGCTTACCAGAAATTTGTAGAAAAACATCAAGTAGCAAAAGGCACAAAAATGGAACAGGATACAGGAATAAAAAATATTAGGATTGACTTCTTCAAAATACCCGACAGTCAGCAAGACCATCCTTTTATACATACAACAATTAAGCCACTGATTAAATACAGTTGAATAATTGAATAATTAAGCATACAAATGTTTAAAGACATAGACTCCCTTGTTTTCTGAATTTTCTTTACCAGTAAATTAAAATATACGCCATTACTTAGTACCACTATAAAAAAATTATATATATGGTAAACATGTCCCCTAACACTAAATTACAAAAAATGCCAGCTTGTAGGTATAATACAAAACTATTGACTGTTTTTAGAGAAAATATGAACATCATATGTATAAATCTGTGCAACAAGCAATATATACAATAAAATATGTCCAATAAAACCCAAAATGTCTTGGAACAAACAATAATTAATATCAGAGCTATAAAAACTTACATAGAAATGAAAAACAAGGTCATAGTATACACCTCATTAAAATAAAAAGTCTGCTTTAAGTTTTAAATAACTGGTGAGGGACACCATATCATTCAAACCTGGGCTAGTAGTGGTATTAACTCTGAGTTGCCACATAAGTTCTCTAAATTCAAGGAACCAGTCACTGGGTCCCCCTCTCTCATCCATTACTACCCTTTCCAGAATGATAAACTTGAAATTATGGTTTGGAAATGTATTAATGTGCTTTGCCAGGGCATTTTTGGTGTTGCCTTTAGTTATATCATATGTATGCTGATAAACGCATGTCCTGAAGACATTTTTGGTCTTGCCAATATAAAACCCAGGACATGCCTGGCATATAGCAGCATACACTACTTGTTTACTCACACAATTACAATTCTGGTTGACTTTTACCTATCCATAACCTTTAATAAAGATTCTGTCACAGTCTAACATATATTTGCATTGAGTGCAGTGCCCACATTTTGTCATTTTCCCAATACCAGGTTTTGTGATCTTACCACTGGACTACAAAAAGGTTCTTAATGCTGGAATTCTTTTTGTATATTATAACAGGGGAGTCGCCCACCTTCCCTCCTATGGTCTCGTCGCTCATAAGAATGAACCAGTTTCTCACCAATATGTCCCATATCAAAGGGAATTGTAAGTTGTATGTAAGAATAAGCCCATGTTGAAATGGGGCAGTTGTTGAAACCCTACTTTCCGAAGGTGCACAGAGTCCAGAAATGTCTAAACCCAACAGTGGGTAAAAATAACCTTCCACTCTCTTTTTGGATACTTCCTCAAGTAAAGGTATCACAAATTCTTCAGGGTACCCCCGGTTGACTAACATACCCAATAAAACATCCCTTTCCTTGTAAAAGTCATCAATTCTGCTGATCATGCGGGCCAATCTCACCCCTTGTCCTTTTATTAAGGATCTTTTTTGATGAAGGGGATGTCCGCTATCAAAATGAAGAAGGGTATTCGAGTATGTGGGTTTCCTGAAGATGTTAGAATAAAACTGGTTGTTCTCCAGATCCTTGGAAATCTGTATATCCAGGTAACTAATGGATTCCATATGAGTTACCATGGTAAATTCCAGAAAGGTAGTACTGGAGTTGAGAAACAGTAGGAATTCAGACAACTGCTCCTGGTCCCCCCTCCAGAAAATAAGGATGTCATCTAGGTACCACCCATAGAATGAACAGTATGTCATCCATTCAGATGTGAAAACTTGGGACAATTCCCATTGTGTCAGGACAATATTAGCAAAAACTGGTGCACAGGCCGCCCCCATAGCAATACCTGATTTTTGCTTAAAAAGATGTCCTTCAAAAATCAGGAAACTGTTTTCCAGGACTAATTCCATTAAAGTCCTAAGTGTAAGAATCCTGTTATGGGAGAATGTAGTCTGTTGGCACAAAAAATCATAGAACAATTCAATGCCTTCCGAATTTGGGATGACATTGAATAAATCTTTGATGTCAATAGTTAACAAAATAATGTTACTGTCAAAAAATTCTTGTCTCATTTTTTTGAGACAGTCCCAAGAATCTTTCATAATATGGGAAAATTAATTCAGACAGTTTTTTAATTTCTGGTCCAAAAATTTGGCAATACTAATAGTTTTGGAACCTTTCACATCCACTATGGGCCTTAATGGTGGGTGGGAGATGTTCTTGTGGATTTTTGGGATCCCAAATATCGTTGGGATCCGTGGATGTTTCTGTGTGCAGAAAAACAGTTCTTCTTCAGATATCTGGTTGTTAAGAAATAAATCAGAAAGCACCATGTCTACATGACTATATGCGATGTTTAATTCATTGCGTGATATTTGTGCATATCTGTCACCAAGAAGATGTTCTAGTATACAGTCAATGTACCTTTCCTGATCCATGACTACTAAACCACCCCCTTGTCAGGTTTCATGACTCTGATCTGTCTGTTATTAGAAATACTGTCTAGAAGGACAGTCTCCTCCTTAGTTAAATTGTACAGTTTACCACTGTCATTCGCCCTATTTAAATCCCTGATTTCCTTAGTGCAAATGCCTTGGAACAGTTGTAAAGTGGGATGCAGTGGGGGGTTATAGGTACTTGTTTTTTTGCATCCACCTGGTAATTGGTAACTATTCCCAGTTTCACTTACATAGACAGTCAGGTTTAGCTTTTTAGTATAAAGCATAACGTCAAGGATTGTTTTTTCCATGTTGAATTTCATATAGGGTACAAAATTTAACCCCTTCTGAAACAAGTGCGCCCAATCTTTTGTAACTTCTATGTTACTTAAATTATAAATTTTGAAGTCCTGATGGTCATTACAAATAATGGAAATCATCTCACTGTTGCTGTCTAAAACTTGCCCGGTCTTGTCTGTTTCCAATTCACCCATCCCCCTCTCCCCCTTCCAGAAAAATTCTGGGGTAAATGGTGTTGGTCCCCCTGGTAACCAACACTGGATTATGTAACCTTGTTTCTGGATCCCCTCCGATCTCCTTAGGCCTTGACCTAAAGGGATGGGACCTGGGTGGTTGTCTTCACTGGGTTGCAAGTCATCAGTAAGTTCATCAAAAACATCATTATTAACAAACATCATTATTAGCAAACATCATTATTAGCAAACATCATTATTAACAAACATCATTATTAAGATTGCTATGCATTTGTACATTGTTGGTATTTCCATTAGAAACTGATGGGTGGGCGACACCTGTTTCATAGTCTTTGGCATCTCTAACTAGTTTTTTACTCTTTTTCACCTTAATTTTCTCAACAATCTTATCGATGTTAAAAAACACAGCGTTATATTCCTGATGTTTGTTACAAAAATCAATGTCACTTTTTTAACAAAGCATCTAGTTTACTCACAGACTTTTGCAACAGTTCAAACTTCTTCTCATTTCTTGCAGCTTACTTGGATGATGTAATATTCCCTGAATACTGGGGTATCCAATTATCCGAAGTCTATGCAGTTTGCATTGGTGACCACTCCAGCTAAGTACAAGTTAAGGATTCCAGAAGCACGTTATTTGGATTATGTGGTTGGCCAACGGCTTGTGAAACCACAAGCGGAAAACAGTAGCTGTGTAATACTGATCTCCATCAGTCACCCACATGCAGGTTAGCATGTTTTATTTGTGCCTGGATGATTATTATCAGTATTTTTTTCCTGATTTTTCTAGAACTACTTGCTCCCTGACTGTTCCACTGGAGATATAATATGGCAAATGCAATAGAGGAAGCCTTTAGACAGCTAAATAATATGCTATGCTCAAAGCTATCAGTCATAGCTCCTGCCTTTTCAAAAGAATTCTCGAACGTACAAATGCTTTGGAGGTGGGCTGAGGTGCACTTTTGTAGGAGCAAATACCTTCTTCTGTACTTTTAAAACTGATTAAGCTATTTCTATCTTCACTGTCACTCTTTTCACCTCTTATATACAAACCTAAAATAATCAGATGACATAATCACCAGATTTTAACAGTGACCCCACCCAATTTACACCTAATTCATTTTTTTTCTTTAAAAAAAATATATATATAATTGCATTATTTGTGATACCATTTAAACATGAAAACATGTATTTAATAAATATCTGCCATTTTATCTGTCTGAAATCTAAGTTACTGTCCTTATTCACATTAAAACCTTCAGTCACATGACCAGCAACATAAAAATATTGTTTAAAACCAGCACATATAGTAGAATGCTTGCCCAATGTATTCATGTTAATTTTACATAATAAAGTTTATAAATACGTTTAACTGTCTATTGGTTTCTCTGTATAATATGTTTTGTATGTCACAGTAAGACTACAAGAGAAGGATTACATATCTTGTATGCACCTATATATGGAGAAACCAAGGCATCTGTAAGTTCTTTTCCAACCATTTTTACCATTTATCGCTCTTTGCTGATATTCTAACATATTTTATATATTTCTTTTTTATTAATAAATGATGCTTGTCACACCCTATTTAGAACACTTCATCACTGCTTAATAAAATACATCAAATGTTGTTCAATATACCTTAACATCAGCACTATCAACAGGAAATACCAAAAGCGTGGAGATAGATCAATTAACATTTTTTTCTAGTTTTACTATAATTTTTACATTAATTCTTGACCTTTTTTTGAACATCTTCTATATTTTTACCAACAACCTTGCCAAGATATCCTCTTAAAACAAACCTGCCATTTAGTACCTGTAACAGGTGTTCCAACTTTTCTAAATCTATGGTGAGATGTTTTGTTCCAACACACTGTTATTTAACCAAAGTGTTGTCATGCATACTTTGGAACTGAAATATTGCATTACTGGCTTGTTCTTATAGCAAATAATGACATTCACACTTATGCATCACACCTTGTACATTCCAACATCCAAGAAACAAATCCTGTTTCTGTTTTTATGACAAGCAAATCATAAAAAAGTATGTACTACTGTTGATGACCAACAGACTCGTTTAATTCAGCTTCACTACTCTCTCAAATGAAAATACAAATGTCACCAATAAAGTAATGATGTGCCCTGACATGGTCCACACCTATCATGTTCACAAGACTTGCTATTTCCCAATATACCATAACAAAACTGGCATAATCCGCTGTCATCCTGTTTTGTCCTAGTTTGTAGAGGGCATGAACACCCCATCTGCTGTATTAGTGGAAACCTTAGTCTTCCGCTTTTTCAATCGGCTGATCCAGTTAGGGGTCACCACAGCGGATTATCTGTTTCCATTTCTTCCTGTCCTCTGCATCTTGCTCTGTCACACCAACCACCTGCATGTCCTCTCTCACCACATCCATAAACCTTATCTTAGGCCTTCCTCTTTTCCTGTTACCTGGTAACTTTATCCTTAGCATCTTTTTCCCAATATACTCAGCATCCCTTCTCAGCACATGTCCAAACCAACGTAATCTTGCCTCTCTGGCTTTGTCTCCAAACCGTTCAACCTGAGCTGACCCTCTAATATACTTATTCCTAATCCTGTCCATCCTCGTCACACCTAATGCAAATCTTAACATCTTCAACTCTGCCACCTCCAGTTCTGACTCTTGTCTTTTCATCAGTGTCACCGTCTCCAACCCATATAACATACCTGGTCTCACTACCATCTTGAAGACCTTCCCTTTCACTCTTACTGGTATCCGTCTGACATAAATCACTCCTGACACTCTTCTCCACCCACTCCACCCCGTCTGCACTCTCTTCTTTACCTCACCCCCCCCCCACTTACCATTACTCTGAACTGTTGATACCAGGTATTTAAACTCATCAACCTTTGCCAACTTTAGTCCCTGCATCCTCACCATTCCTCTGTCCTGTCCCCATTCACACACATATATTATGTCTTAGTCCTGCTGAATTTTATTATTCCTTTCCTCTCTAGAGCATATCTCCCCCTCTCCAGGGTCTCCTCAACCTGTTCCCAACTCTCACTACAAATCACAATGTCATATGCAAACATCATAGTCCACAGGGACTCCTGTCTGATCTCATCTGTCAACCTGTCCATCACCATTGCAAATAAGAAAGGGTTTAGAGCTGATCCTTGATGTAATCCCACCTCCACCTTGAATGCATCCATCACTCCCACCGCAGACCTCACTGCTGTCACACTACCCTCGTACATATCCTGTACCACTCTTACATACTTCTCTGCCACTCCTAACTTCCTCATACAGTACTACAACACCTCTCTAGGCACCCTGTCATATGCTTTCTCTAATTCCACAAAGACACAATGCAACTCCTTCTAACCTTCTCTGTACTTCTCCATCTACACTCTCAGAGCAAACATCGCATCTGTAGTGCTCTTTCCTGGCATGAAACCATACTGCTGATCACTAATCATCATCTCCCTTCTTAACCTAGCTTCCACTACTCTTTCCCATAACTTCATGCTGTGGCTGATCAGTTTTATCCCTCTGTAGTTACTACAGCTCTGTACATCACCCTTATTCTTAAAAAATGGTGCCAATACACTTCTTCTCCACTCCTCAGGCATCCTCTCACTTTTCAAGATTGCATTAAACAATCTGGTTAAAAATTGCACTGCCATCTCTCCTAAACACCTCCATGTTTCTACAGGTATGTCATCTGGACCAACAGCCTTTCCATTCTTCATCCTCTTCATAGCTATCCTTACTTTTTCCTTGCTAATCCATTGCACTTCATGATTCACTATCAACACATCATCCAACCTTCTCTCCCTCTCATTCTCTTCATTCATCAGCCCCTCAAAGTACTCTTTCCATCTCCTCAACACACTCTCCTCGCTTGTGAGTACGTTTCCTTAATTATCCTTTATCACCTTTACCTGCTGCACATCTTTCCTAGCTTGGTCCCTCTGTCTAGTCAATCGGTATAGGTCCTTTTCTCCCTCCTTAGTGTCCAACTTTTCATACAACTCTTCATACGCCTTATCCTTAGCCTTCGCCACCTCTCTCTTTGCCATGCACCTCATCTCCTTATACTCCTGTCTACTTTCTTCAGCTCTCTGATAATCCCACTTCTTCTTTGCCATCCTCTTCCTCTGTATATTCAACCACAGAAAGAGATTCTTTAGCCATTAAGTGGGTAGTCACCAGCCTGAAATATTAGCACTTTAAGAGAAAGTTTGCATCACATATCATTCCCCCCTTCAATGGATATTCTAACAAAAGGACACCAAACCAAAGCTATTTCAGTAGGTACCACTGACTCTCCAGCTTTTTAGCCTTAAGGTAATGTATCAGCCTGGTACAGTCGTGTTAAAACAATTTGGTTCTCCTGGGATTACAGCCCAACTGTTGAGGCTCAGACCATTGGTTCTACAGTAGATCAGAGGCAGTCCTGGAGTAAATATTCTATTACCCTACTCAAGAAGGGTCAGATAACAAACTGAAGGATGGTCACTTTATGGCATAATCCAATAAAGAGCAAGAATGTTAGAAGAGATTAGAGTCAGCTGTAGAAAAGGTATTTTAAACCCAGTTCCTGCCTCATTTCACAGATTAGTGAACTTTTGGTCTGAGAGAGATTCAAGGAGGACTCTAGCTGAAGGTACGCAGATCCAAAGGAAAAAGGCATCCATCTTGTGGTATTGTGGCTGTTCTTGTATGCTCATGAGGGTTGTCCTTTCTAGAGCTATATCTGGGAAAGGAAATACAGAGGTCATCAGCATTAGACAAGAAGAGAAGCCAAAGAGAGAGAGTGAGTGGTACACACGTGCCAAACTCCTGTGTCTGATACAAACAGAGACAACTTTACCTGACAACTTATAGGAAACACCCATCTGTAGGAGTATATCATGACCATTACATCTTGAGGAAGACACATTCCTGACCTCTGCATCTAGGGAGGTTTCTGAAGAGGAGTTTCTCCAGGAGCTACATGTTAAAGATGATTTGGATATATTTGTCTAACTGTAGAAAACCTGGAACATGATGTGACACGAGGCCCTAAAAATGATATGGGCAGGTAATAAAAGCTCACAGATGACTTTGTCTGAGTTCTGTTGGATTGCCAGTTCACAATTTACCAAGTCTTGAAGTAGAATGTTAAAGACCAGCAAGGTCCCAAGACAGCACATAGTGTGGTAAGCCTTTCATTCAGTGGAGCTAATATTCTTTCTAAAAGTGTCACTACATTCAAGACAATTTACTGACCTTTAATGATCTCAACTTGATTTATATCCAGAACTAACACATCACCTTTTTTCATCCTACGCCAGATCCATTCTTTAATTTTATTTTCAGCTTTGTAACCACAGTAATTTATCTGGTGTTAATTCATTTTCAGCAGTGACCTGCACAGAAAACATACGTAAAGTACACAGTAAAACAAAGGAATATTAAGTGTAATAATGACTTATCCTTTCCATTATTTTGCATAGTATACAGGAGAGACATAGCCATTTAATTATTTGGGCCACCTGAGGAGCTTCACCTGTTGGTAGAAATGACAACAGCCTTCTGCCTGAGTCTCACATGTGGTATGTGAAGAAGGACTTGGTAAATAGAATATACAGTACACAGATAAGTAGGGCCTTAAGAATGAGTATATACAAAACTTCCTAGGGTGATATCTGGCTCCTCTTGGGCTCTGTTTTTGATGAGCAAAAGAATGACACAGTCAGGTCAAATAAGATACATGGAGAACTACCTGGTGGAGTTCAGGTAACTGCACAGGTGTAACTAGTGTCTTGAGTTGGATATTGCCACGAGATCTATTGGTAAGACATTAGTGATCTCCTGTGGGTTGAGATGACTAAATTGCTGTTCCTGTACACTTAGTTTTCTTTCTACCACTGAATGGTCTGATACAGTTGATATTTTTCTCTATTCTAAAAGAAACTTCAAGCTCACATGAGACTTTTTTGCTTAATCTAGTCACTCAGTGGTCTCTGTACCTTGGTTCTAGTTTTATTACATGAAGATTTAATTTATAAGTGTTGTAGATAAGTTTCTTCTTTTCAAAGCAGTTTAACAAAAATACCAACAAACTGTTTTTCTGTTGAATTTTCCTCCCTAATTTTGTTGCATGTATATTTTGGTGGTGCATTTGCTAGGAACAGTGAAGAAAGTATTAACAATGTCTTCTGTTGACATGCTTGTGTACTGAATGTGAAATGCTAGGAACAGTGAAGAAAGTATTAACAATGTCTTCTGTTGACATGCTTGTGTACTGAATGTGAAATGCTAGGAACAGTGAAGAAAGTATTAACAATGTCTTCTGTTGACATGCTTGTGTACTGAATGTGAAATGCTAGGAACAGTGAAGAAAGTATTAACAATGTCTTCTGTTGACATGCTTGTGTACTGAATGTGAAATGCTAGGAACAGTGAAGAAAGTATTAACAATGTCTTCTGTTGACATGCTTGTGTACTGAATGTGAAATGCTAGGAACAGTGAAGAAAGTATTAACAATGTCTTCTGTTGACATGCTTGTGTACTGAATGTGAAATGCTAGGAACAGTGAAGAAAGTATTAACAATGTCTTCTGTTGACATGCTTGTGTACTGAATGTGAAACGCTAGGAACAGTGAAGAAAGTATTAGCAATGTCTTCTGTTGACATGCTTGTGTACTGAATGTGAAATGCTAGGAACAGTGAAGAAAGTATTAACAATGTCTTCTGTTGTCATGCTTGTGTACTGAATGTGAAATGCTAGGAACAGTGAAGAAAGTATTAACAATGTCTTCTGTTGACATGCTTGTGTACTGAATGTGAAATTCCCACTTGCAATGACAAGGTTGTTCACTGTGATTCTCCCATTTTAAACATTATGGAAGGCAGAAGAATTTCTGACGATTAGTTTTTGTACCAATGGTGAACAGGACAGTGCCTTTGTATGATCTGCCTATGAAAGGGACAACGCTATTAGTTGTTTGCCTGGATAATCTCAAGTAGATTCTACCCTGTGAGATCCCTTAACAATGAATGTGGTTACTTTTCACAAAATGTAAGATGCACCTCCTGTGACTTAGAAAAATGCTCACTAACCATGGTAATTGAGCAATACTGATGGGCCAATTAGTGTGATGGTGAAAAATTGTGATTCAGAAACAGGTATAGCCAAAGACTTCAATATTAATTCATTACCACATCTCTTTATCAGTCCTAGACCTGAATGTGCTATCCCACTAGTGGCCTGTGGTATCACATTAGTAAAGGCACTCTCCTACAAACACATACATTCACATGCAGGTACACACACACACACACACACACACACACACACACACACACACACACACACACACACACACACACACACACACACACACACACTCTCCCAGACATTCCCACAAACACCCACTCACACAGTCATTCACATACAAGTCTCCATACACTCACAGAAGTCCTCTCTCATACATCTACGTGTATGATCACAAACACACACACACACACACACACACACACACACACACACACACACACACACACACACACACACGCACACACACTCTTCCAGACATTCCCACATACACCCCACACACAGTCATTCACATACAAGTTTCCGTACACTCACAGAAGTCCTCTCTCATACATCTATGTGTATGATCTAACATACACACACACACACACACACACACACACACACACACACACACACACACACACACACACACACACACACACACACACAGACACACACACACACACACACACACACACACACACACACACACACACACACACACACGTAATTTAGAATCTCAATTCCCTACTTAACCTTCCACATGTGACACAAATGAAACACATGCACACACATTTCCACACACATATACACATTAACTCACCTCCATACCTATGACCTCTCTGAACTTACCTGCACTATGAGTACTCCCATAGGGGTGAACAGCTGACCACTGTCTTTTGACAGTGTTTACATTTTCCTACTTCCTTGAATGAGTGATTCAGAGCACAACGTTGAGCAAATTGAAAGCCACAGACATTTCCGGGGAAAGGACAGAGCTTCTTAGTACTGGCCACTTTCATCGACAGATGCACTAACATACAGCATCACCAATGAGACCACTCTCCATGCACAGATCCCCATGATGAGAAACCCTAAGTGGTAGTGTGGCTTATGAATTTGAAAGGCTTTATGTGATATGGAAACCTTGTGAGATAAGGCTTCAACATTGTGCTAAGCTTTTCTAAATCCCATCTATGTATAAACATTCTTGTTCCTGTAATACTTGTAGTTATTGACTTGGTAATAAATGTGTGCAAAATGAATGCATTATACCCGCGTCTATATTACTGATGAAATGCTTAGGTTAGCGAATACCTAAATATCAAACTGGTAATATCGAAAAATTAAAACAGCAAACGGCCAATTTAACGTAGGGAATGAATTCCCTCGGCCGCATGAAAAAAAAAATTTAAACCAAAATGAAGTGGGGGATGTGCCCCCCACACCCCCCCTAACTAAATATACCAACTCCGAGACTGATCTACAGTGGGGAAAGGGGCAAAATCCGCATAACGGCCAAGGGAATTCTTTCCTTGCGTTAAATCAGCCATTTGCGTTTTTTTGCTTTTGATATTACCAGTTCAATGTTTAGTTATTTGCTAACCTAAACATTCGATCAGGTAATAGGAACTCTTATTCTCAAATGATAATATCTATAGATCAGCAAAGAAGTTGTTATGTCCCTCAAAGGACATAGTAAATGGTATATGTGTGTACCCGAGGAAGTGGTATTCACTAGCGTTTATACTGCTTGGATATTAATTACGCCTTCATCAAGGTCTGTATTTATTACCATAGTTTAATTTTTGCCATGGAATAAAACTGAGACTCCCACAGGCCCTATTTAAAACAGAGCTGAGTTTTAAACTCTGGGAATTATAGGGTGATGCTTGTAGTCTAAACGAGGTCTTTGTGACACCAGAGATTTCCTTAAAGGCCAAAAAAATAATTTAACATTTTCGTCTTTATTTTTCAGTTTGTGGGTATTAATGACTGCTATCCTCACCTGCCTCATCTGTTTATGCTTTTAGGTGATGTGCCACAAATGTCCATTAATTTTATTTTGCCTAGAAAAGACATTATGGGGATATTAGACTGTGTGTTGAACAATTTAGCAGTAACCCATGACTGAGTGTGGATATTACTGGATTAACCAATGGCTGATGCCATTAAACAAAGCTATCCATAGGTAAATCCTGTGATACTCCCAATCAGGAGTGGGTTATTGGTATTATACAATGACATTATTTAAGAAATAAATGTCTTATCTTTCTTAAATAATGTCTTTACATAATAGCACGTTGGTGCCCTTCTGCATTCTTCACTTTTTTCTGATGTGCTTCACTGTGTTTGATGCATACATTCCCATGATCGTACACCAGGGCAGTGCTAGGAAGCTGTAGGAGCAGACAGCATTTTGGTAGCAGTTTGCTTGTCTTTTTCTGTCCCCCCCCCCCCCCCAGCAAAAGCTTCAGCAGAGTTTAAACATTTTAAAGGACAGATAAATGGATGAGGTAAAAATGAAGGACAATCTACTACATTCTGGACAATTTAGAGGTAAGAGCATTATGACAGATCATGCTATCAGTAAATATACCTTTTAACTGCTCAGAGATATGCAAAGTGGCCTTGTCACCATGAAATATTGAAAGATTATTTTTTGAAAGAATATCCCAGAAGAAAGTCTGGCTGCTCAATAATAGTTTAGTAGCTGGATTTCTTTGTTTTGGGATATGCTTGATTTACAATGGGCTTGCTGGTTGGGCCGCACAATCAGCATGCTTGTTTTTGAATTGTAATGAGCTGTTATTGTACAATTACAAGTGCAGAACTACTGGGCATGACAACAGATCATTGATTATGATTTGATCAGGGCATTCAGCATTAGGAGTTCTTTATAAAGTGAAACCTTTCCTAACAGAATATGAGTGTAAGACTGAAGCTCAGCTGTATCTACTCGCTAGCCTTGTGTAGGCCTCAGTAGTTTTCATTAACCAACAGTTCTGCCAGCCAGCTATACTGCGGCAATCCTATAATACAACTGCAAAGTTTGCTGGTAACTACATTAATTAAATACATCAATGTGTGGCACTTCACTCACTTAGCTGGCTGAAGCTATCTACTCTACTAGCCTTTTGTCATGCCAAGACTGCAGACAACATCTTCTGTTCCACAGAGAGATACGCTGCCAACAGCCTGTTATTAAACTGGTAGCCCTCCTAGTAACCGCTCTTACTAAATCAATACCTAGTACTCACTAGTACTCACTAGTACTCACAGAAAAACCTAAAAATCATAATGGTGACTCTATTCTATATAGACTGCTAAACTGTGGAACTCAGTCCCTGCAGATATCAGAAATATGTTTTCAACAATTTGAAATCTCTTTGAAGATATACCTTTCAAGAACCTTGTCCTGCAGTCGTAACAACCAACTTCTAAGACCCCTTCTTATTCTAAAGCTTATTCTGTCAATAATTTACTAGATCAGTGAAATCCTACCTGTCAAAAAGCAGCCCTGCTCTTGTACCAATATAAATTACATAATTATTACCCCCATGCAATCAGATCAAACAAATATCAACAAGTTCACACTTGTGCTATAGTGATCTCCTGGTTGCAAGTCTGAATGGAATTTACCTGTTTGGATAAAATATGCATCTCTCTTATTTGCTTGTAAAAAGAAAATACCGGTGATGCAAAAAGTAAAATCACCAACAGCTTTAATGAGACAAATAACAGATACATGTAGACTGACTTAGGGCTTTCACCCAACTAGGGCATCTTCAGAGTCAATTAATGAAATGTTAACAAGCCTTTATAAATGAAATTTAAATAACATTGTAACCAATGACCACTGAAGTACAATAAGGTTATTGTCAATTGACTTGAGAATTAACTCTTGCTGGTGCAACAAAGTTCTACTTGTCAAAAAGTTTACCCCACATAACACAAAAATTTAACAATATTCAGTATATCTCAAACCATCCTTCATTTAAAAAATCCCTTGTGTTTCTTTGTTACAAAACTTTTCAAATGCATAATGCTTTGTGTTTTAATATACATGCCAAACATAAGGTGTCATTAATGCCTGGTCGTGTGCTGGCTTCTAATCTAATTTGCCATAAGCATTCTGTAACTTCAAGCATGCTTTTATAATCTCCATCAAAATCTTTAGTATATAATCTGTCAATTTCAAAAAATATAAATTTCTTGAAATTCATGCAGTCCTTGCTGTGGGTAAATAGAGAATAGTTATTTTTTTGTTTTTTATGTCCCTAGCATGTTCCAGTATCCTTTGTCTTAATTTTCTTGTGGTCATTCCAACGTAAAACGCTGGGCAGGATAAGCAATTACAGTAACCTGGACACATCAGGGACCTTTTGTAATTACCAAATTTGTATGTAAGGACCATCCTTAATGCATTTGCAAGCTTTACAATTTCCACATTTAGCCATCCTTGCAGGTTTTTGACTAATGGGTTTAGGTATTTTCTCCAAAAGTTCCTTAATATTTACACCCCTGCTGTTTATAAATTTTGGGTCACCTCCTAAGATGTTTAACATGTCTGTAGTAAATATGTTGTGCCATCCTGTTTAAATAACTTCCTTCACCTTACCAGACATGGTGTTGTGCTGCAATACCATGCCTGTCTGAATGTTATTGTGTTTATGTTGATGTCCAGAGACCTTTCCTATGTCTCTTGATTTATCTGATAAAACAGGTTTAAAGTCTGTTCCCCTTCTTTGAATAATGATGTGTTTAGTTGACATTAGTAAGTCCATGGGGTAGCCTCTTTCTACAAATAAACAATCAATATTTCAATTTCTTCTAAGAATATAATGTCCTCACTAACTATACGAGATGCCCTAATCATCTGACCTTTTACTACATTTTTCTTAACATAATGTGGATAACAGCTTTTGTAATGTAAGAAGGTATTACTGTACGTCTTTTTCCTAAATAGACTTGATTCTATCCTCCCATCCCTGATATATAAATGCAAGTCCAAAAAATCAATCGAGCTTTTGTCAACCTTATTAGTGAACTTCAAAAAAGTTGTAGTGTGATTTAAGTAAACTATGAAATCATCCAACTTGTCACGAGATCCCTTCCATAAAAATAATATGTCATCCAAAAATCTTAAATAAATAATCATTTTTGGATGCATAAGTGGATGTCAAACCATATTGGTCCTCCCAGTCAGCCAATACCAGGTTAGCATAAATGGGAGCACATCTAGCACCCATTGCTACTCCCGTGCATTGTTTGTAAAATTCACCCTGAAAATGAATATAGTTGTTTTCTAAGACAATCTGCATTGTCAACCAATAAACTTCTTTTTACTTGGTGAATATGACTATATTTAGCCAAACTTCTAGAAAACCAATCCAAACCTGTATCTTGAGGTATTACTGAAAATAAGTTTGTTATATCAACTGCAACAAACCAGAAATTCCCCAGGGTCATATTTAACAAGGTCCTTAGGCAGTCCAGACAATGCCAGGAATCCTTTAATATATGTGGTATATGGTCAAGAGTGTTTTTGCTGACAATATCGATATATGCCGCCAAGGGTTCTGTTTTTGATCCTCTGGCTGCCACAATTGGTCTAAAGGAAGGGTTGGTAATTTCCTTGTGTATCTTAGGAATACCAAACAGACTTGACATAACTGGATGTTCTACTGACAAATAAATGTATTCATCATGGTTAATTATTCCCTCACAGAGGAAATCATAAACTTTCCAGTCAATCTTTGTATATGCCCTCTGAACATCAGATTTAGATACCAATTCGTAGGTGTCAGACTCTTGCAATATATTCTGCATGTTCCATGAGTAGTCTGTTTTTGACATTATAACTACCCCACCTCCCTTGTCCGGTTTCATGACCCTGTATTGACTATTAGTTGAAAGTTCCTTTAAACAAAATTCTTCTGCAGATGTCAAATTTTTGTGGGTGTGCACCCTTGTTTCAGTCACTCTTCTCATCTGGGAGATACGCAAATGTTCAAAAGCTAGTACCAAAGGGTTGTGTGGTGGAATAAATAAGCTACTCCTCTTAACTGGTATAGTCTGCTTCTCTCTTTCAACATTAGATTTATTCATAAAGTATAACTTTAAGTTTAGTTGTCTTGTGTATAGTTTCAAGTTGATGATGAGTTTGCTTATGTCATATTTAAAATTAGGTACATAAGAGAATCCTTTTTTCATCAGACTCAAATGACTTTCAGAAATGGTCAAATCTGAATAATTATAAATGTTGAAAAAGCCACCCCCAATAATAAATGGACCTTCATGATTGTCTATGTTGTTATCCGGACTAAAGGGAACAACCAGTGAGTCATTGACTTTCTTAAACAGTAAGACATCAACTGTGGAATCAGTAATGTCCAATAACAATTCTGTGTTGCCAATAGTGTGATCTATATTGTTTGTTCTCAATTGTGATCGCTCTACCTGTACTGCCAATTCCTGTTGGAATTGTTTCTCCTCTGCCCCCCACCTCTCCAGTTGGCCCCTGCTTGGAAGTTCTGCCAGTGAGGTGGTCTTTGGTCTGGATAATTCTGTGGTTGGTCCCGGTTCCTTAGTCAATCGGACCGCCTTAAGGGGGGGTGGGTTCTCTAAAAAAACCGTCCCCTCGTCTATGTCCACTTGTGTACCTTCAGCCTCCCCTACCTCAGTCTGAAGTGTTTCTCTTCTTGTGTCTAATTCCCTATGTCACTGTTTGGTGTTCAGCATAGGGTAAGCCTTTTTCTCCTTGTATTCATTTGTATCCCTTTAAATTTTCCTTTGTTTTCTTTCCATACTAATTTTTACAAACTTGTCAAGGTCTGTCTTCATCTTCTCAAACCTGTTTCTATAACTATCAAATAACAAGTCATTAGTGATACTTTGTTTGAGTGTAACCAAGTCATTCTTCAAGTTGACAAGCTTACTGGTGTTGTCCCTAAAAATTATTCTCATCAAGTCTAATCCTGTCCTGTCAAGCAGTTCCAGCATGTTCCCATAGGCTTCTGAATTAGCCTCAATACCCATAGGGATCTTAAAAACCCTAAGGCATCTTGGTACCTGATTGAGGTCAATAGAGCGTTCCAAAAAGACATTGTCCATCTGTAGAGATTTATATTTTTTAGCTAATTTCTCAAACTTTAGTAGCTGTGAATTAAGTGTCCCTAGGTCAGGATTTGGTGTCCTCCCTGGTAAATCACCCACAATAGGGGGTATTAAGAAATCTTCCATGTCAAACAATGTTTTTTCTGTTCTATTTGTTCTATTGACATCTCCCATTCTATTAGTGTTGCTGTTGTTACCATCAACCCTCAGTGGAACTGTATTATGGCTTCTGTCCCTGTTAGTGCCAGGTGGAGTATGTAGGGTAAATAATTCAGCTTGCGAGCTAGTAATGCTGTCATTTTTGTCATTGTATTTGTTTCCTTGTAGTAAGGAAATAATTTGTCTGGATATATCTAAGTACTGAATCATAAGTTGTTCCATGGTTGTAATGGAATTTTAATTAATCTATTTAACCAAACTTTAGTGATTGAAGGTCACTATGACTCAATGTGTTTATTTGATGAAATGAAGGATGGTTTGAGATACGTTGAATATTGTTAAATAGTCATAGTCGATACACCAGCGGACACATACATCCTACAAAAAGGCCTCACAGAAATGGACAACTGGTGCCGGAGTCACGGCCTTAAACTAAATGCCAAAAAATGTATAGTCATCCCCTTTGGGAAAAACAAAGTACCCACAAATTATCACATAGACAGCAACCCACTGAGTACGGAAAAAGTAATCAGAGACCTAGGGACCCAAGTCGACAGCGACCTCTCATTTGACACCCACGTTGCCAAAGTGGTTAGAAAAACATTCGACCTTGCACACCTTATCATGAAGGGATTCACATCCAGATCCAAGGATGTCATTGTACCCCTATACTCCTCCCTCATCAGACCCATGATTGAGTACAATGCCCCATTTGGTATGTACCTCACCCGGCATTTGCAACAGCTGGAGAGACCACAAAAGTACCTCACCAAGAGGATCAAGGGTCTCCAACATATGTCTTATTCTGCCAGACTAAAGAAACTCCAACTCTATTCAGTAGCATACTGCCTGCTCAGAGGTGATCTCTGCCTGACGTACAAGGCCATGTCCAATCAGGATCTGATGGACATGCTCCATCTCAAAAAATCCAAATCCATCAGGACCACGAGAGCTAAAGACTTAAACCTCAGCACAAGTATGAATAGGACATGCTGGAGGGATAGATTCATAACCCAGAGGCTTCCCATGCTTTGGAACAGGATCCCAGTTCATGTTAGGCAGAGCCCCTCACTGACTCTCTTCAAGAGAAATCTTGATGAGTGGATGGGAGATCGTAAGTTTACCCCAGGGGTCACATCTGTGTCACTGCTAGACAGGGGCACAGTAAACTAATTCTATTATATAAGGGGGCCTTCATTGTGTCACTACTAGACAGAGGCACAGTATTCTAAATCTATTCTGTGCATTTGTGTGCAGTTTTGTACCATTTCACGGGGTGGCGAAAGCCACATCACTATGGCTAGGCTTACAAATGCCCCAGGGCAGATAGCCTAGTACTAAACTATGAAACTATGAAATGTTTGTGCTGTATGTGGGGTAAACTTTTTGACAAGTGGAACTTTGTTGCACCAGCAAGAGTTCATTCTCAAGACAATTGACAATAACTTTATTGTACTTCAATGGTCATTGGTTACAGTGTTATTTTAATTTCATTTATAAAGGCTTGTTAACATTTCATTAACTGACTCTGGAGATGCCCTAGTTGGGTGAAAGCTCTAAGTCAGTCTATGTGCATCTGTTATTTGTCTCATTAAAGCTGTTGCTGATTTTACTTTTTGCATCACCGGTATTTTCTTTTTACAAGTCAATATCTTAACTTTGGACTGGAAGTTTCATCTCTTATTTGCTGTCTGTATGCTATAATTACAATGTCAGTGTTAACATACACTGCAAAATAATGCTGAATGTTCTACTGATGTGTGAGTTTCACATGCTGTATATACTATTTTCTATAGATGTATCTGAGCTTAACATGCCATAAATACTATAGTTCATATAACACGGTGATCACCTGTTAAGTTATATAGCTTTACATTTTACATAGTACACTGTTGTTCACTCAATTAAATGTATATGTGGGGTTTTTGTCCCTGGTCCTCCACTGAAAAGGAACTTTGCCCATTTCAGCTTTCCAGATATAAGCAAAAGACACTAGAGGAATAAATAAATAGAGGACTTCCCTTTCCAGACAATGACAAAATGATACTAGTACTAAAACGCAAAACTAAGTGTTGCATGTAGAATGGACAGAGGCCTACAAGTTTCAAATCAGGCCATATTTACACAAGGATAAGCAAAGCTGTGGCCTTAAATAATTAGAGCTTGACTGAGGTGCTTTCTATGTGGTGCAGCTAAGAAGGGAATTTGCCCTCCCAGGACTATCAAGTTCTTTGGCACATTACACTGACTACCTATGCCCAAATTTCCGTCAGGTAAGACATCATTTTATTTTATTTATTTTTTATCATGTCAGTAGGTGAGCTGGTATAACCCCACTCTGCTTTGACCCTAGTCCATGGATCCCTAGCAGACCCCATTCCCTTGTGTAGTGTTTTAGCTGACTTTAACCTATGAATAGGTTTAGGAGTTGCATTTATTTTTGTGGGGGTAACACTGCAGTGGAGGGTGGAAAGTGTGACTATGTTCGTAGAGGAAGTTTTTTTTTTTTTTTTTTTTAACACCATTGTACCTCCTACATGGACACACAATCTTACATTCTTCCCAGACGTGGGGGATCACTGGCCTATTCTTTTTCTTTGGAGGCAAGAGTCAGGTGGAAAAAGTGGTGCCATCATCTGCTGGGAAGGAAGGGATTCTTGTTTTATGCTCCTAACCTTAATCACCACACCTTAATCACCACACCTGATGTCAGATGACCAGTGGGGCCCATCCCAGGTCACTCTCACTGCAGGAGCCTCAGCTACTCTAAGACGTGCAAAGGAGACCAGCAGTGGTTCCTCTATGTCACTTTCTAGAGGGTGACCTTCATTCCACTGCAAAGAGGCGGGCCTGGCAAATGCTGATGTTACAGCAGTAGGTGTGTTGCCCAGTACAGAGCAAGGTGGCAGATGTCCTGCACCACAGGTGATATTGTGCGTGAAAGCCCTCATATCTGTCAGTCACTTGAATGTGTGATCTGGGCTGATGATGACTACCCAAGTGTCAGTAGGAGGACGCATGAGGTTAGTCCTGTTATGTTCCATTACCATTGTACACTGACACACTTTTGAAGGGGTTATACTGCACAACTCACATGCATATTTGTCATATCCACCAGGATCTTCTCTCTGTTACTAGCATAACTCCCCACAACTATTAAAAAGGAGCAGATCCTGATGGCACTTGCTAAGGCCAAAATCACAACTGCAGTGGACTCCAACAACATCCCCAAATGCTACCTAAATAGCCTTAAACACAACCTATCAGGACCACTTGAGTCACTTTTTAAGAATAGCCTCAAAACAGGCTTTGTAGTATGAGAATGGAGGACAGCAATGGTTACCCACTTCACAAGGCTGGTCATTAAATGACTCCAGAAACTACAGACCTATTAGTCTGACTAGTCTAATATGCAATGCATTGGAACAAATTATCATGGAAATGATCAGCTAACACATCTGCAATCTTCAGTCACTGGACCCAACCAAGTGTGGCTTTGTCAAGGGATGATCACGCCTACTAAACCTGGTGGACTTCTTCGAGAGGGTTACCAAGGCAATGGATGAGGGGAAAATGGTACATACCAACTACCTAGAATTGGCTAATGTGTTTGATGCAATATCCCACTCAGGTAGAGTTGATAAATTTACCAAAATGAGCATAAACCCATACATAACTCACTGGATTGCCAGCTGGCTCACAGACAGTACCCCATGAAGCCAGGATTGGTAATACAACCTTCACTAAGAGACCAGTCACCAGTGGAATACCTCAGGGCTGTGTGCTGAGACAGCTCTGATTTGGGATCTACTTCTTGTAGATAAAAGCTAATGCTAAGGGCCTTTGGTTGATCAAGATCACAGATGACTACAAATTAGGAGATACCATAGACTCCCCCATGATGCAAACATCTTACAAGAGGGTCTGACACAGACAAATGACTGGTGCCAAATCAATGGGCTAAAACCCAATATGAAGAAATGCATTATAGTGCCTTTTGGGAAAATTACTACCCAAGCTAATTACTCCATTGATAAGGCATCTATAAGAGCTGACCCAGTAGTAAGGAATCTGATAACATATGTAGACAGTAATCTGGCCTTTGACCAACATGTGGCCAAGGTAGTAAGAAAATCATTCTATGTCGCCCAGCTTATAAGTAAGAGCATGGCATCCAGGTCAGAGGAAGTCACGATGCCACTTTAGTGGACCCTTATCAGACCCATCACTGAGTAATATGCCCACTTCAGTATTACCTGACCACACATATGGAATAGCTGGAATGTCCACAGATGTTTCTTACCACGCAAAGCCAGGGTATAAAGACATTGTCCTGTACAGATCACCGTAAAGTCCTATCTCTGTGCTCTGTTTCTTACAGGTTACTGGGAGGCAATTCGTGTCTGACATACGAGGCATCCTCACGTTCAGCTTTGATGCACCTTTTGCACATCCACAAAATAAGCAACATCAAAGCCACTAGATCCACGTATTTAAATTTTGCTTTTGACATAAATAAACATTTTGGTGAGACAGATGTGTTTCACAGAGGATCCCAATGCTTTGGAACAGGCTGCCCATCCATGTGAAAGAGAGTCCATCCCTAACCCCGGGTCTGACCCCCCCCCATGTCTCTGATAGACAAAGGCAGACAGTAATGCCCAAGCTGACATACCCCCCCCCCCATAACCTCTAGAGACTTCCTAACTGACAGACCCCCTCCTAATAAATATCCATGATACATAGGGATGCAGTTGATTTGGACTGCATGCTTAGACTTATAAAATTCCAGGTGGTCATTAGCCTAGTATATACCTAAGATTCTATGAACCTATAGCTGTTCTCCATTTGCACTATGGCTGCAACCGTGACAACCTGCATCATAGAGTATGCACATGCTCATAAGCTTTTCACATAGCTGGCATGTACCTGTATGTGTGCCACATGTTGGGGGAGTGACATGTGTTCCAGCACTGCTACAGGTATATTATATTTATGCTTTCATAAGACTGAATGGTCGAAGTCCAGCACAGCAGGTCTGCATATTCCTGATGTCAGCAGGTCAGCTGTGGCTGATGACGACAACACCATGCACATTGCATAACTATAACACAGTGGCACTGTCAGCACTACTAACATCGGAGGGTAGGCACACACCCCCAGATATGAAATGATGCTGGGGGTGTAGGCTGAACCTCTGACATCACCTGTGCTTAGCTCCGGATCATCCGTCTATGTTAACCCCACTCAAGCAACATGAGTCACCACCACCACGGTCAGTATATGAGAGTTGTTCTGCCAGTGACATGTGTGCACTCATCATAGCTGAGACATGTATAGGAGGCCACTGCTACATTTCCTAACCTGGGAGTTACACTCAGAGGATGTGCAGGTGAGTCATCCTGACAGAGACAGCTCGACACACCATGCTAGAATGTGAGTGGTTGCATGGCTTGGCACACAACGTTAGAGTGTGAGTGGTTGCATGGCTTGGCACACAATGGTAAGAGTGTGAGTGGTTGCATGGCGTGGCACACAACGTTAGAGTGTGAGTGGCTGTGTGGCCTGACTCACTACGTCACAATGTTAGGAGTGGGTGGCCTATGTGAGGAAGTATAACTCCTACAAAACATACAGCTTGACCTGCACTGCATGCAGTTTGATATGGCACGTAGATGTGATGGAAAATGCAACTGTCTCCCAGTTCTTGCTAGAGCAAATTTCCTATCAAATTTTAAATGCAAATGATATAGTGAGAGATACTGTCCACCACTAATGACAATTCTCTTGTGAAGACAGCACTGCACTGTTATAAATACTAATTATATTCATTTTGTCAGACCACCTTTTAAGCCACTGAGCACAGAAACAGCTTTAGCCAAAGTAACTCCTGCCTACTGGAATGAAATTCCAGAAGAAAAGAAAACTTACCTGGAAGGAACCAATGAAAAACATAGGGAGGACATGCAGACTCCACACAGAAGGCACCCAGCCAAGAATTGAACCGGAGAACCTTTTTCTGTGGGGTGACAATGTTAACCACTGCATTGCCCATCTTGCTGATGCCACCAAATGTTTTTGCTTTACGGACACTGGCTAGCATCCAAGTGTATCTCAAAGTACATTGGTTCATATTTCTCAACTGTCGAGATTTTTGCAGAACGTCTAGATTTTTGTCTCATATTTTTGGTCTATTCCTCATAAAGTTTGTGGTTTTCTGGAAAATCATTGAGGACTGAAGTCAATAAATAATGACAGATGCCCGAGTTTCACAAAATGCATGCCAATGCAAAACCTATTATTCTAGGGACTTTCTAAGTTTATAAAAGTAATATTTAACATCTGTAACTATTTTTGAGCTTTTGTTCCACCACAACTATGTTTGCCTTTGTCCAGATTTCTTGTGCTAGCAGGCTGAGAGATATGCATTGGTTAGCATCTCACATTAGCATATTGCCACTCCATGATCACTGATATCTTTTTCTTTTTCATTTTTCCTTTGTAGATAATTATATTTTATAAGAAACACACCCACTATTTTGTTTCTAATTTCCTGCTGTATTCACGCTCACATTTGGAAATGCACACGTATCTTGCCTCTTTTTGCTAATGCAAGCCAGATACTTCTCTAGTAACACATTAGCATGAGTATCCCACCAAGAGGCTGTCTTATCAATGTCATCAGCCCCAATGTTTTCATTACCTATTTAAATGGCTTAATGTATACAGCCGAGTTTTCTTTATCCCAAGTGACTGACTGTCATTTGACATCAGTATTTTATAGATGGAAGACCACTTACTGATAAAGTCACAACTTATCATCTGGTCTTTCTTTCTGTATTATGATTCTGGTCTTTGTTACTGCATTGATTTTCTACACTATCTGTCTTTAATGTAGTATCCATTGCAGTACAGTACCTGTATTTTCACTTAATGCCTTTTAAATAAATCTGTAAATGCTCTATTTATACATGCTATGCCATTATACTGAACTGCACCAAGCGCAAATTGTATTGTATGCTATGTCTTTGTAGTATGTTCATCACTAAATGTAATTGTAACTCCCTTTAGCTTTTGACCAGGATTACAGCAGAAAAGGCTTTAAGGATGTGTCTACTTATCAAGTTAACACACTTAAATAAATAAATAAACTCTTAAGTATGCAGACTTCATGGCTGTGGCCAATATTCATTTGGCTCCACCCCAAAGATGGCCCACTTTCACTCTATACCTATTTCCTGTTGGTGTAATGAGTACAACACCTAGCTGTAACCAACCTTAGGGGCATAGACGCCATCCATCTCAGAACATAGGAAAGCCACAGCTGATTTCCTGTATATGTTCTAAGGTACTCCACCATTTTCTACCCATGATGCATCACAGCTCTAACACTGAAGGATAATACAGTACACCTGTCCAATTTTCATGGCATTGTAGCCCCATTCTGACACTGGAGGATGGGAATCCTCACTCCTCCCAGCCAGTTACTGGCCTTGCTTTGTTAACACATCCACCTCCTTAAGCCTTACATCTATGATAAAATCGCTGTGAGTGGTCACTGTGCTCTATCTCCACCTGTGCAAATGATGATGACTGTAGCCAATCTGCCCCTTTGTTGTATACAAGTAAGGTACTGTCTGATGAATAGTGCAGCCAATTAATGCATTTTAATGCATAGCTTGGGCTTATTAATACATGCAGCAGTTTTAGTCATGCTGTTTTTGTCATGGCTAATAGTTGTGGGCCAGACAATGGCTTTTTGTCAGTGCCACAACATATGGTGCCCACCTCTGCTTCACATGGGGTACCACTGTAGCCATTTCGTCTGGCTCACTACTACTCTGCTGCTGTCTCAGGTCTGCTGACCAGTAGTGCAATGTTCCCAAGTTGTGTCCCCCTTTGTACTACCATAGTGTGCAGCATGGCACAGATTACTGAGATCTTAAAGCAGGTCTCAGATACATATAATAGCACATCAGCAGATGTATCCAGGCAGCAGAAACTTGCCGTTATAAGTCCAAACATGTCCAACTATATTTTCTGTCTGTGAGTGTGTAGTTATACTGTATCTCTATCAAGATTTTGGAGGCTTCAGATGGGGACATCAGCCATGGTTCCAAGGCATGTCCTTATGCGTCACTGGCATCAGGTGACACAGGACACAATTATGAATTACCTATTGCCTACATCCATGAAAACATATCCAGGACTCCGAGGCTGGCATCCATGAAACACATATCCAGGACTCTGAGGCTGGCATCCATGAGAACACATATGCAGCACTCTGAGGCTGGCAATGTCTGCGCCTACCAAGTGTATATCCTGGTAGAAAGTTACTCTGCACAAAATGCTGGCAGAGGTCATATGTGTACCAGGTGCTGATATTATGGAAACTGCCAGGATTGTACATGGACACATTGTATATAATACTTTGTCCGTCATGCACCACCTGGCACTTGGTGGAATAGAACCATTTCTGGTTGAGATACAGGACAGCATGTGTTCCAGGTGGGACCTTGATGGCAATGTGGAGAAGTCAATGAGCCGCAGAATCTCAAGGAAATGGACGATGTCTTAGATTTACATGCAATGCCCACATAGTGGTGAATGTCTCCTTTCTGCCCATGGAAACTATATGCTTATCCACATGCTGTAAGATAATGCTGTGGAAATGGTGTAGGATTCACAAAGTAGATCCTTGTGAAATTCATAATGTTTCCTCTCTAGGATGCTGACCTGTCCTCATTACAAGGACAGTTAAGTCCATTCATCCAGTTGATTCCAAGTGTGAGTGGCACGTGTCTCCTAACCCCTATGTGTTGTCTCTGTCCAAACAGTACTAATCACCAAAGGACTTAATGGTATGTCAGCATCTGAGATAAAGATGATTATGATGAAGCACAGCATTGTGGACAGTAGCTCTGAAAGTAGCCAGTGAAACCTGCTGCTCAGTTAATGCTGTTGCTAATACTGGCCTCACAGTATCAGTGACTCTCATATGCAGTAGAAAGTCCTGGCATTCACAATAAATAATCACGCTGGCTCTTCCTGCTAAATCTGTACGGTTCTAACCTGCTCCGCCATGCTGGTCCTACCTGCTAAATCTGTACGGTTCTAACCTACTCCACCATGCTGTCTCTTCATGCTAAATCTGTACGGTTCTAACCTACTCCGCTATGCTGTCTCTTCCTACTAAATCTGTACAGTTCTAACCTACTCCGCCATGCTGTCTCTTCATGCTAAATCTGTACAGTTCTAACCTACTCCGCTATGCTGTCTCTTCCTGCTAAATCTGAACGGTTCTAACCTACTCCGCTATGCTGTCTCTTCCTGCTAAATCTGTACGGTTCTAACCTACTCCACCATGCTGGCTCTTCCTGCTAAATCTGTACAGTTCTAACCTACTCCACCATGCTGTCTCTTCATGCTAAATCTGTATGGTTCTAACCTACTCCGCTATGCTGTCTCTTCCTGCTAAATCTGTACGGTTCTAACCTACTCCACCATGCTGTCTCTTCATGCTAAATCTGTACAGTTCTAAGCTACTCTGCCATGCTGGCTCTACCTGCTAAATCTGTACGGTTCTATCCTACTCCGCCATGCTGTCTCTTCATGCTAAATCTGTACGGTTCTAACCTACTCCACCATGCTGGCTCTTCATGCTAAATCTGTACGGTTCTAACCTACTCCACCATGCTGGCTCTTCATGCTAAATCTGTACAGTTCTAACCTACTCCGCTATGCTGTCTCTTCCTGCTAAATCTGAACGGTTCTAACCTACTCCGCCATGCTGTCTCTTCATGCTAAATCTGTATGGTTCTAACCTACTCCGCTATGCTGTCTCTTCCTGCTAAATCTGTACGGTTCTAACCTACTCCACCATGCTGGCTCTACCTGCTAAATCTGTACAGTTCTAACCTACTCCGCCATGCTGGCTCTACCTGCTAAATCTGTACGGTTCTAACCTACTCCACCATGCTGTCTCTTCATGCTAAATCTGTATGGTTCTAACCTACTCCGCTATGCTGTCTCTTCCTGCTAAATCTGTACGGTTCTAACCTACTCCACCATGCTGGCTCTACCTGCTAAATCTGTACAGTTCTAACCTACTCCGCCATGCTGGCTCTTCCTGCTAAATCTGTATGGTTCTAACCTACTCCGCTATGCTGTCTCTTCCTGCTAAATCTGTACGGTTCTAACCTACTCCACCATGCTGGCTCTACCTGCTACTTCTGTACAATTCTAACCTACTCCTCCATGCTGTCTCTTCCTGCTAAATCTGTACGGTTCTAACCTACTCCGCCATGCTGGCTCTTCCTGCTAAATCTGTACAGTTCTAACCTACTCTGCCATGCTGGCTCTACCTGCTAAATCTGTACGGTTCTTACCTACTCCGCCATGCTGTCTCTTTATGCTAAATCTGTACGGTTCTAACCTACTCCGCCATGCTGGCTCTTCCTGCTAAATCTGTACGGTTCTAACCTACTCCACCATGCTGGCTCTACCTGCCAAATCTGTACGGTTCTAACCTACTCCGCCATGCTGGCTCTTCCTGCTAAATCTGTACGGTTCTAACCTACTCCGCCATGCTGGCTCTTCCTGCTAAATCTGTACGGTTCTAACCTACTCCGCCATGCTGTCTCTTCCTGCTAAATCTGAACGGTTCTAACCTACTCCACCATGCTGTCTCTTCCTGCTAAATCTGTACGGTTCTAACCTACTCCACCATGCTGGCTCTTCCTACTAAATCTGTACAGTTCTAACCTACTCCACCATGCTGTCTCTTCATGCTAAATCTGTACGGTTCTAACCTACTCCGCCATTATTGACTTTATCATATGCATACATGATAGCTCTTTTTAATATGTTGGTACTCATCTGCATGCTATTGTGTAGCCACTTGTGTATTGTTCATAAAATGCTATTTCTCTAGTAGCAAGGTCATGTGACTTGTGTCTGAATTGCCCTGATCTTGTTTGCCCTATGTGCCACTGTAGATTATACATTGTTATATCATGCTCTGCTCTAAACAACAGTATTTCAGCTTTTTTTTTCTTTATTTTGATAATGCCATACAACCACTATTTGTCTGTGCTATAGCACTGTTTTTTAATCTTTGCCCTTTATTTGGGAGGTTGGCATAATGGTTAAGTTGGGTACCTTACAGACACAAAGTGCAGGGTTTGATTCCTCACATAGGTTCATAGGTAGGTGCTAGGCTATTGGCCCTAGGACCTATATAAGCCTAGCCAAAAGGTACCCTGGCTTTCACCACTAAAGAAAATTATTTTCCTGCACCACTGTCGAGCAGAGCCACAGAAGTGATCCCTGGGGTGAATTTCCTATCTCCCATCCAATCATCAAGATTTTTCTTGAAGAGTGCTAATGAGGAGCTCTGTTTGATATAGATAGGTAGTTTGTTCCAGAGTATGGGAAGTCTCTGGGACAGGAATCTATCCCTCCAGCATGTTCTGTTTATTGTGGTGACAAGGTTTAGGTCCCTAGAGCATGTAGCCCGTAGGGATTGGGATTTCTTTAAGTGGAGCATGTCTAAAAGATTTGGGTTTGACATAGCTTTTTGTGTTAGGCAGTGATCGCCTCTGAGTAGGCGATATGCGATGGAGTAAAGCTGCAGTTTATCCGTATGCGTAGGGCATTTGTTTGATGCTGGTAATCCTCTTTGTGAGGTATTCCTGCGGCCTTTCCAGTTGTTGTAGATGTCTTGTGAGGTACATACCAAAAGGGGCATTGTACTCTATAATGGGTCAAATGAGTGGCGAGTAGAGGGGAACAATGACTTCTTTTTTCCTGGATGCGAAATCTTTTGTGATGTGGTGTGCCACGTAGAAGAATTTTCTGACTACTGTGGCGATGTGGTCATCAAAGGAGAGACTAATATCCACCTGTGTCCCAAGGTCTCTTATCACACTTTCGGTGTTAAGTAGACTACCGCCTATGTTGTAGTTCATGGGTACAGAGTTTTTACCAAAAGGGATGACAATGCACTTTTTGGCATTAAGCTTGAGGCCATTGGCTTTGGCACCAGGCATCTGTCTCAGATAGGATAATTGGCTATGCTTAAAATGGCCCACAAGGACAGTTCACCTAGCACTAATCTATGAATGTGCTTCTGGGCCACTGCATTATGTCTTATCAGTTTTCTTGTATTTGAAAACCGTTTTGTATAAGAATTACATGAAACAGAATTTTACCACATTTCCAGCAAGACAGAGTTAGGGTTATCACCTTTTCAAATGCTCAAAGTTGAGTATATATTGTAGAAACCATGAGATTTGCAGGGCAAACCAATGACAAGTGCAAAAAGACTGAACTTCACTTTTTATCAAATAAAAGGTTATTCTTACAACATTTGAGTTGTTTATGATGTTTTATGTAACATTTAGGTGTTTCATATAGAAAATAATTGTTTTATACAACTATTAAAGAAAACTTAGGAAATTTATTTGTCCTAAACTCTCAGAACATTCTTCATCTTTTAGTTTTTTTTTCATTAAGACACAGCTGCCCAAATAAGGACAGTCCTACATAAATAGTAACAGGTGGTAACCCAAAACCTCTGTGGTAGCAGTACAGTTAGCAGCTTTCTTTTCTAATTGGTATAAATGAGCTGTAAAGGAACCCACAGAAAACATATTCAAATCACCCAATAAAGATTTACCTTACTACCGATAAAAATAAATTACCACAGTAGTTTCAATAGCTGTCTTGATCTCATACCACTCATTGCCTGGTATATTGACTGTTGTAGTTGGCAGACACTGATAATCACACATCTGTGCATGTGACTTTTAGCCAATCAGCACTCAGTTCACATTTCCAGTGAAAGCATTCTATAATCTGCTCTGCCTGACCTTATGAATGGAATGAGGGCTGCTAGACTGAATTAAGTACTGCAGATGACCTGTCCATTCCCCGCACCTGCAGTAAGGAGCCTGTAGGAAGCTGCTGTTTGAGTCAATGCAACTCAGCTTGGCTGCAGCTGTAACAGCAGTACGAGGCTAGCTGCTGAATGTATCTGCCTTAAACTGTTTCCAGAGTGGTTAATGACCATGGACACAGTCCATCTTATTATCATCTAGCTGGTGTTCCTTATCCAGTATCCTATTCTTGGTATGTTTTTCTGTTGGCACAAACTTAATAAAATCTGTTAGATATTTACTAATGCATTTTATCATACATCACCACATTGTCTATTTCTTAAAAAATACAAAATTGTCAACCCTTAAAGCAGCGCAGGCATAATAATTTACAAGTTTCTTTTTTCCTGTTATAATTAAAAGACTTTACACTTTTCAGTTAGCTATCATTACAGTTTGGTACAGAAACAGTAATAGTATTTTTCAACTTTTATGTTGCTGAGACTGAAATAAAACAAAGAAAAATATGAACCATTTTGAAAGTCTAAATTTGAGTCTTTAAAGTAATTAATGATTAAACATTAGAATATAAAAATCAAAATACATAACACTGCCAGTCATTGTAACATACCCTAATTGTTATGCAGCCATCAAGTAAAATGCTCAAAAAAGGAAAACTTTGTGTAATGTAGTGGTCCACATAATCTGAGATGTGCAGCTTCTTTGTCAGTGTATTGTAGAATCTCTTCCAGTCGATATCATTACGAGATTGAACATGGACACAGTCTGATTGGTACCTAGTGGCATGTACCATTCATAAGTAGCTGTCAGTATAGAAGCATTTCAAGATGAACAGTGTCTTGTCGACCATGTATGTAATTTGTAATAGTGATAATGGGACCTTTAATCTTTATACATATTATGGTGATCATGGGAACTTTAACATTTATATCTTACAGAGAACATATGACCCTTTACCTTTACATCTTTTTAGCTTTATAATGACGCATGTTGAATGTTTGTTCTGTCTCACTTCTTTCAGTAACATGGACTGCCCATTTAGACTTATTTATTTATTTGTTCATTTATTTATTTATCACTTGTTTGATTGTTAATTGACTGAGCAAGTTGGTGCATGGATGCTTTTCAGTCATGACTTGGGCCAACTGGTATGTACAATACAAAAAAAAAAAAAAAAGTTTATGCACCTTAACATATTTCTTGACATCTTTACAGGGCATCAGCTTTCTTTCTGATGATAGCCTCTCTCTCTCTCTCTCTCTCTTTCTCTCATTAATTCTTCTATTTTCAGTCTGAAATGAGACATTGAATTAACTTTATTTTAGTTTTATTTTATTGACATGGGTAACCACTGATCTTGGTTATAACTTATGTTATATTAACTGTAATATAACATAAGTCTTGTTGGGAAGACTCCAGCTATTAGGCAATTATTTTTATTATTTATTTTACATTTGCTGACTGGGCTAGTCTAGCTGGATACATGTCCATTTTCAGTAAAGGCCCGGGGAGATAAGCTCCACTACAGATAAATGAAAAACTTGGTAATCAATATACAAAATAAGACTAAATAAAAATATTCATATTAAAACAAGCAGATTTCAGTTACATCGACACAAAAAAAAAAAAAAAAAAACAGGAAAAGATAACTAAATAGCAGCATTAATTATATAAAAAATACAATATTACAGGTTAAAACATAGTATTCTGTGAGGATAAACAAAACTTATAGTGCAAGAATGCTTATACTATACAATATGCAGTTATAAAACATAGATAAATAGAAAGACTAAGGTCAAGAGAGGAGGCCGGTTAAGTATATACAAAATATAAAAGGAAAAAACAAATATGTTATTCAGTAGGAAATGTAAAGGGAGACAGCACAGTGTAGTCTGGGCGGAAATCAGTATTTATAGGTAAAAAAATATATATAATAGTTTATGAGTAGTGAGGGATAGGCAGAGCTACATTTAATTGGGTGGATAGTAGCCTATTCCGGTTTAGTACAGGGGCACAACCAGTGTTTTCTAAGGTACAGTTTTAGTCTAGTTTTGAACAGTCATCGAGAGGGAAGAGAGGAAAGGTCACTGGGGAGAAGATTCCAGGTTTTTCCAACGGCATTAGAGAAGAGAGATTCACCAGCCTTGTTGTTAGGTTTAGAAGTATATAGAAGATTTTTGTGTGAGGAACGCAGTGATTTCAGATTTATGTATGGAGTGATGAGGGTAGATAGACTAGGAGTACAGGAAGGTTTATAAAGAGTTTTATGGGCGATGGTTAGTTGATAGAATTTAATCATGTTTTGTAGTTCAAGCCATCCAAGCTGCTTTATATTTATGCAATGGTGGGTTCTGTAAGGGTTACCTGTTGCAAATCTAGCGATGTTATTGTAGGAAGTTTCCAGTTTGCTGAGGTTATTTTTAGAAAGGTTAGTGAAAATAGATGAGGCATAGAGGAGAGTAGAGATTAGATGAGTATGTGCTATGGTTGTTCTAGCTGTAGGAGAAAGGTAAGATTTAATTCTATAGAGGGAGCTAAGTTTTTTGTTGACAGTTTTTATTGTATTGTTGATATGGATGTCAAAGTTCAAACTGTTATCAGTGGTGATTCCCAATAGTTTGGTAGATGTGTCGGGTGATATAATGGTGCCATTAGTGGATATAACTGAGAAATCGAGTGGAGAGGACTTGTGGGTCAGATTAAAGAGGAGGCGTTTAGTTTTTATGGGGTTCAAAAGAAGACAACATTGTGTAAACCATTGTTCAACTGTGTTAAATACTTTCTGGGTAAGAGAGAGAAGTTCAGATGTGGATTTGGCTGAGCATATAAGTGTCGAGACATCAGCATATTGTATGCACGTGGCTTGGGGGATGGCTAGATGAAGGTCATTAATAAATATTGAGAAGAGGAGAGGTCCTAGTATGGACCCTTGAGGGACACCAAGGGTAACTTGTTGGAGGGTAGAAAGAGTCTTATGCCAAATAACTGCCTGTTGTCTTTTATCAAGGTAGGACTGGAACCATTTTTTAGAAGGAGCATCAAAGGATAGTGATTCTAGTATGTTGAGGAGAATCTGATGATTGACCATGTCAAATGCTTTAGACAGGTCAATGAATAGTGCTGAAGAAAGGTTATTAAGGTTACAGTTTTTGTTAATGTAATCTGTGAAGGAAAGGAGGGCAGTGGTAGTGCTGTGTGAAGGTCCGAAACCATGTTCACAGCTAGAAAGTAAGTTATTTTGGGTTAAGTGATCAAGTAATTGCCTATGGATACATTTCTCCATGATCTTTGCTAGGGGGGAGAGAAGGGCATTAGGACGGTAGTTGGAGAGCTCATTTGAGTTTCCGCCTTTATGGAGGGGGATAATATGAGAGACTTTCCATAAGCTAGGTATGTGACCTTTGGTAATAGTCCTATTGATCAGAATGGAAACAGGATAAGCTATTGCTTTGGCTGATAGCTGTAGAATATCAGCAGGTAGTTGATCTGCTGAGGGAGAGCATGGTTTTAGTTTTTGTATGAGGGTTTGAATGTATGCAGTTGGGACAGGTTGTAACTGAAAAGGAGGGGGTGAGGTAGAGTTATAGGTGGGCAGAGTGAAGCTATTAGGTGATAGCTAACTAGCCAGTGTTTGGATAGTATTAATAAAGAAGGTATTGAATGTATTGGCTATATTTATGGGATTAGTATGGTCAGTATCTTAAGGGTTAGGTGTAGTGGATTGACCTGGGTGGAGTAGTTGGTTAATGCTAGTCCAGAATTTTTGAGGGTTGTTTTGATTAGTTTGTTGGAATTGTAAGTAGTAATTTATTTTATCAGAGAGTATAGCTTTCTTCGTGTCATTTCTTAACTGTCTAAAGGTTTGTTGGTCAACAGGGTTTTTAGTCATTCTCCATTTGGCCCAGTGTTTTTTTCTAAGGTACATTAATATAGTCTAAGCCTGTTTACAGGTAATGATTTAAGTGTGTGCAGTTCTGTTTGCGTTATCTATGTTGGTTGTAAACCACATGCCATTAGTCTGAAGTCATAATATGGAGGATTATGACCAGGTCACCAACTGTAACTTATTATGTGTTGGACACATGGAAGCCAAGAAATTCACCTCGACAGAGAAGCTCGAGAGATAATTCTAGGCATCCTTGTCGAGAACACAATATATAGTTGCGATCAGAAATTGGCTCATAATTCTTTGTAGTGCATGGATATCAGTTTTCTCTATGTACTACAAACTAGTAACCAATGCAAACTGTAGTAGCCCAGACAAAAAAACTGTACTTAAAACCGAAACCGAAATGCCCAGGCAGGTGGCCACACAAAAGACCAAAATGCCATTTCTGTCACTAGTTTATTAAACTTTAAAAAGTAGATTTAGCACTTTTATCTCTTCATTTGAGACTTCATTAGAATAAACTCACGTTCAACTGAAAAGATTTAAATACTCCAAGAAACAAATGTGATTGAATGAACAATAAAATAATTAAATAGCCTGGATTAAATGACCATCTATGCTTAATCCCTGCCCCTAAATTAAGAGCGTTGAAATATTAATTCCTTATCCAAATGTTTCTTTATGTGTTTCCTGGTGTGCTTTTTTAAAGTAGTTCATAAAAAATAAGTTTACAAAAAGGCAACAAAAGGTTTTATCATATTTTTATCATATTTTTGTGTATTTTCACATACATATTTTGTGTTTTTTTTCTGGTCTGCACTTTAACATTGATGCGACTTTTACAACATTCAATACAATTCTGTTCATGGAATTAAATATTCTTACTGTTCATAATGAGTACATTCCCATATTTTTATGGCAGTATTTTTTTCACTGCAGTGTTTCTTTAAATTTGTATTGCGTGATTGAGCTATTTAATTATTTTACTGTTCACCCGATCATATTTGTTTCTTGAAGTATTTAAATTTTGTCAGTTGAATGTATGTTTATTCTGATGAAGTCTCCAGTGGAGAGATAAAGGTACTAAATATACTACAAATTAGTTAAAAGTAATATGTTACAAAAAAAAAAAAAAAACAGTGCAATGTATTGAAGCAGTGGGGAGTGGTTGATGTCCTTACATATTCCCTGTTTAAGGGAAGCTATTTCATTCAAAATGCCCTGTGTAATTTTACAGACAAGAGGTAGAAGCTATGTAACTGTTTCTACCTGATGCTTCTGTTTACTGGTCAGTGCTGTCTGCTTTTAGTGCAGACCTGACCTTAACATCGCATAGGGATGCTACCAATTGTTAAGCACCTCCCTAAGGATTGTTAACATCAGGTCTCGAGCTATAGCAGTTGTGAGCCAGTTTTGTTTTGGACATTTTTTGAGGGCAATCAGGGTACTCCATGCACTACAAAATTATTCTCTGATTAAAGGATGTTACTTCTGGATTACTTCAACCAGATAGCAGTAACATGTGGGCTATCATTTGACCTGAAGGATTTACAGTGGCAAAACTGAAATGATATTATCAATCGGTGATCATACCTCTCAAGTGTACCTCATTGCGAGGAACGTACCTCATTTGGGATCTTAAAAAGTTCATGTTCCTCAAAGTTCCTCAGTGTTCCACATTGAAAGACTCTGTCACACATTCAGTGTTAGGAATTTTTTTAAGTGAAATCCATGGTAAATAGAAATGAATCATATTAATTCATTAAAAGATCTTCTTTATAAGTAAAACCAGCATATTTTTACCATCCTATGGCCTTCCTAGTTGAAGTTGTTAGTAAGCCATTAGTATGTGTTCCACATTTTGCCCATTTGTTCCACATTATGAGGGCTAGCGTTCCTCATTTTGGAGATGGAAGGTTGAGAGCTATGTTGGTGATGTAACTGTTTTGAATAACAAGGAAAGTGTTAAAATAGTGCTGTAGAAATGTCCGCAGACAATGATGCTAACTTCTAACATCTGAACTTCTACACACATGTTTCTGCATCTGTTTTGTACACTAACAGTCTTCACATACTTTATATTGCATTTGCCTGATAGAAAACTTTGTTTATATTTGATGGACAGCAATATACAACTGAAAAAAGTGAAAATTTTCAGTGGAGTCTTGGAGAGAAAAGTTTCAGGAACAGTTATTAGGCAGATAACTATGATGTATGTCAAGTACATTTAATAATTCATTAGTTGCTTAATTAATTAATTGATAGTAATTCAATATGCATTGGGCACAATAATAGTTTAAAAAGAATAAAAAAGATGTACAGTGTGAAGATACAATTTGAATATCAAGATATCTTCCCTTAGAAGTGCTTTTATTTTAATAATACCTAAATAAGCCATACATGCTATCTCTGACACCCTCTGCTGCCACCTTCATGTGAACCTCACATGTTACATGTACTGATATTAACATGTTATCTTCATGGCAGCCTGATATGCTACCAGTGTGGGAATCTTGTGTGCTGCCCCTGTGAAAGCCCCATATGTTACCTGAATAGGTCCCTCTTATACTGTTTCTGAGGGGAATCTCATTTGCTATTTCTGTGGGAACCTCATGTGCTGTCCCTGTAAGAGCCCCTTATGTTACGTTAATGGGGCCCTCTTATGCTGTCCCTGTAAGAGTCCCTTATGTTACCTTAATGGCTTAATGGGGCCCTCTTATGCTGTCCCTGTAAGAGCACCTTATGTTATGTTAATGGGTCCCTCTTATGCTGTCCCTGTGAGAGCTCCTTATGTTACATTAATGGGACCCTGTTATGCTGCCCCTGTAAGAGCCCCTTATGTTACGTTAATGGGGCCCTCTTATGCTGTCCCTGTAAGAGCCCGTTATGTTACATTAATGGGTCCCTCTTATGCTGTCCCTGTGAGAGCTCCTTATGTTACGTTAATGGGGCCCTCTTATGCTGCCCCTGTAAGAGCCCGTTATGTTACATTAATGGGGTTCTCTTATGCTGTCCCTGTAAGAGCCCCTTATGTTACGTTAATGGGTCCCTCTTATGCTGCCCCAGTGAGAGCCCCATATGTTACCTTAATGGATCCCTCTTATGCTGCCCCAGTGAGAGCCTCATATGTTACCTTAATGGGTCCCTCTTATGCTGTCTCTGTGAGAGCCCCATATGTTACATTAATGTGTCCCTCTTATACTGTCCTTGTAAGAGCCTCATATTATCCTTATGGGAGCAGCCTTCATAGTTTGGAGAAATCCAGCTGAGTTTTACTCCTTGTCTGCCAAGTATTATTGGTCCAGATTTGCCGCACTTTTTGTAGTGCCCTTTTCAGTTTCTTCCATTCTATCGAAATATGAGCACCCTCTGCTCTGTACATTCTTCATTCTTACCACATTTTCCCCATTTTTGTAAGTAACCCATCTTGCCTGTTGCTTTTACATAGTTCCCTCTTGTCTTGTGTTTAGAGCCTGAGTAACACATGTTGCTTTTCTTGTAGGGTAATTGAGAAGAAAAGAATCTTTATATCCAGGACATGAATTGTTGTCCAGACTGTATTTTTGTTATGATATCTGCCTGAAGCATCACGATATTGCTAAAGCAGTTTTCAAAGTATAAGCATATATCCTTGTGGACATGTGATTTAATTTAGGGATTGACTTCAGCTACTTTTAAACTGTTTGATCAACTACGTTGACTGATGCTCCCTTTAGCCACTATCTTGTTTATCTTTGTGATTTTGATCTTGACTTTAGTGTTTGTGGTGTTCGCACTATACATTGTCTATCAAACTACATTTGTTTTCATAATGAAATTGCCTCTTTTTGAGTATTTTGGGTTTTTTGTATCCATCTGTCTGTCCATGTATGTATATGGCATCTATATTTCAACACTGAAGCTTTAGTTAATCGAATAACTAAAGCTCGATCTTGTAATATCGACAGCTAAAATTGTCGAACGGCCGATTCAACCAAGGGAAACACTTCCCTTGGCTGAATCAAAAAAAACCAAAAACTTCACATTCAAAATCAAGTGGGTCCCCCACACCCCCGATGTGGGGGGCTGTGCTCCCCACACACCCCTACCTAAATATACCAAGTCCGAGATTGCTCCAAATTGGAAAAATGGACATACTCCACAGAATGGCCAAGGGAAGTGTTTCCCTGGGTTAAATCAGCTGTTTGACAATTTACAGTTCCGATTTTACAAGTTCAAGCTTTACTTATTCGATTAAGTAAAGCTTCGATCTTGTAATATAGAACCTGTATGTATGTATGTATACATTTATCAATCTATCTATCTGATGATACCCGAATACGAACAAAAATGATTGACTTTTACAGTTGGCTTAAATTCTGGTGTCAGTCCAAGGGGATCTAATATCTGTCAGCCTGGCAGGACATGGTCGACAGGTCACACAGCTTTTCCAGAGATGGTCTGCACCTGTCTCCTGTAGGCTTTCAGATGCTGGCAAAAGCATAAGCCACCCCATTGTGTATTTTGTAGGCAGTGTCAAATTAATCAAACTCTCCATGTAACAAAATCTTCTTTAGATAAACTGAAGGTACTGTTGCTTAATGCTAGGAGTCTAAACAAGGAACTGCACTCCCTGGAAGCACTCCACAGCTTTGAAAAGTGCTGATGTCTGTGCAGTCACTGAGACATGGTTCAAAGCTGTGGAAAGCACCCTGGCCATGCAAGGCTACAATGCCAACCACATGTTCAGACCACAAACTGAGCAGGAAAGAACCAAAGGATGAGGTGTACCTATCTTCATAAAGGATACGTACACCTTAAGACTGGTCAAATTGTATGACTCTCCAAGCTACTCCATGTACAATTAACTATAGATAAAATCCCCTACCACATCATTGCTAGCTATAGGTCCCCACCATGAACCAGGATAAGTATACTGCCTACCTGAACTTACTGGAGTCACTTACCATGCAGCCTTGCACCTTAGGCGTGGGGAATTTTAACTATTCCACCATTGTCTGTGGAACATTCATGACCATAAATATGCAGGCTCAGAAGTTCTTATTAATGGTAATGCTCTGGAGCAGCTGGTCTTCACATGCATAAGAAGCTCAAATATCCTGGCCATAGTACTCACTAACATGAGAGAGCACTACATCAACCCCTGTGTGCTATCCTCCTTGGTAAGATCCGGTCATAAATCAGTCTCCTTTGAAATAACTACAAGGCCAGATACCCCATCAAGCTCAAAAATGCTTAAGAATTTTTCCAAGACAAATTACCACCTACTAAGCCATGGCATAAAAAATTTAAAAGCTTTCCTGAACCCTGAAAACATGGACTCATATGCAAACTTGTACACCAACGTCCTGTATAACTGCTTAAGCAGTTGTATAGAATTGGCTGTACTGGAATGGGTTAAAACTAGGTCTTGTTAATAAAACAAGCCACCCTGGTGGACCCCTGAAATAAGCAAGCTATACAACAAAAGTAAGAAACTAATATCCACATATAAGCTGGACCTGGCGTAGCGGATGAATACACCCTCTCTAGCTTAAACTAACAAACTGACACGCTCTCCCTAGCCAAGGATCATCACAAGGTATTTTTAGCTACATCAAGATCTTAGGGTGAATACCCAGATATGAGCAGAGCTGGTTGTGGAGGGCCCCATCCATGCTTAACTGGAGGAAATTGCCAACTTGCTAGCTTGACAGATTTGGATCAAACTTCACACCTCATTCCCCACCGATCACTCCCCAAAGTATTTCTGCCCCCATTCCTCAGCCTACTATGTCAAGAGAGCAGGTCATCTCTGCACTCTCTATGGTGAAATCTACAACATCAATGGAAATGAGACAACATCCCAGGTTGCCATTTAAACAACTTTAAATATGACCTAACTGACCCACTGGGATCCCTATGTAACTACAGCCTTCGGATATGCTATGTTCTGGCAGAGTGGAGGGCACAACAGCCACCCCCATGCACTAAAGGACATCAACTGACCCAGGGAAATATAGGTCCAAAGGCCTCACTAGCCTCATCCGCAAAGCCATGGAAAGAATGATTATGGACCTTACCATCAAGGACACAGGTAATCTCTAGACTCTGGTCCCGACCCAGTTTGTATTCATTAAGGGTACATTGTGTCTGCTAAACCATGTTTGACTTCTTTGAGAAGGTCATCAAGACCATGAATGAGGGGAAAGACTGCGCATATCACCTACTTTGACCTAGCCAAGACATTTGACACAATGCCCCACTCAGGTATTATAGAAAAATTCTCTCAACTAAGAATTAACCCCTACACCACCAAGTGGGTAGCCAAATGGCTCACCAACAGAACACATACTGTCAAAGTGGGTGAATTCACCACTGTCAAAAGGCCAGTCACTAGTGGTGTACCACAGGGTTCTCAGCTAGACTCTGTACTAACTGGAGTTTATTTCTCAAAAGTCCAAGCTAACGTGGACAGTCTGATGCTGGCCATGTTAGCTGATCACTGCACATGGGGGACAATCATTGAGTCCTCAAATTATATTAATATACTGCAGAAAGGATTAACTCAGACAAGCGATTAGTGCCAAAGCCATGGATTGAAACTAAATGCAAAAAAATGCATAATCATTCCTTTGGGAAAGCCAGCATTCCTACGAATTACAGTACAGACAGATCCCCCTAAGAGCAGACCCAGTGATATGTGATATGGGTACTCAGGTTGATAGCAATCTGAACTTTGATCATCATGTTTCCACAGTGGTGAGGAAATCCCTATATGTAGCACATATCATAAGTAAAGGCATGGCATCCAGAGCAAAAGAAGTTATAATCCATACTCATACCTCATCAGACCGATAATTGAGTACCATGCACCTTTCTGCATGTACCTCACCAGACACCTGCAATAGCTGGACAGACCACAGAGGTTTTTCACCAAAAATACAGGGTACACAAAATAAGTCCCATGCCAAACAGTGAAGGGCCCAGCACAGAAGCCTGTAGTATGCCACTGGTGACTGGTCTTTTGATAGAGGTGAATTCACTCACTTTTGACAGTATGTGTTCTATTGATGAGCCATTTGGTTACTCACCTGGTGATGTAGGGGTTAATTCCTAATTGTAATAGTTTCTCTTTAATACCTGAGTGGGGGATTGTGTCAAATGTATTGACTGGGTCAAGGTAGGTGGTATGCACAATCTTTCCCTCATCCATGGTTTTGGTGACCTTTTTGAATAAGTCAAACAGGTCTAACAGAAATTATCTACCCTTAATGAATCTGAAGCCCTATCACTGTATTCTATCTCCTACAGGATATTAAGGGGTGATCTGTGTCTGGCTTACAGGATAGTCTCTGTCCTGGTCTTGATGGATATGTTACTCATTCATAAATCAAACTGCACAAGGGTCACTCGCTCCAGGAATCTTAATCTAGTCCCTGACATCAACAAATCATGCTGGAAAGAAGGATACATCTCTCAGAGACTACCTCTTCTCTGGAACAAGCTTCCCATTCATGTGAAGCATAGGTTTCCCTGTCACTCTTCATGCGCAACTTGGATCAATGGACAGGTAATCATAAATTTAGTCCTAGGGAGGTGCTCATGTTCCTCATGGACAGAGGAAGTCAGTATTAGTTACCATAATATTGGCTCATAAAAATATAACAAAAACAGACAATGTAAAAAACAAAAATCTGAACAGAAGTGAGAAGGTTCACTATAAACTTTAATGATAAGCACTTTCGTCCATTAAAAACAAATGGGTTCACTACAAGCTTTTCTCCCCGGGCCTCTACTGAAAAAGGACATGAATCCAGATAGACCAGCCCGGTCAACAAATGTAAAATAAATAAATAATAAAATAAACTTTAATGAAAAGCACTTCGTCCATTAAAAACAAATGGACTTCATCAGATGACAATTTCAAAATGGCTTGACCTTAAATGCAGTTTATCAAATCACCTAAATTAAAGTAATTGATTAATTAGTACTCATTAACAGCCAAGCACTAGTCAACCAGCAGTTCATTAAGTGAATGTAATAATACAAACTCCTTTGCTAAAATTCTGAAGTTTCCTTTGCATCTTATAAATAAGAAAGTGTGAAAAGTAATAAAAATATGTAAATAAAACATATTGTATATTTAAAACTTGTTTAACTCATTGTTATAATAGAAAAAGTTAGGTTAACACACAAGCCTACCTTACTGAAAAATAAATGACAGTAATTTATAAATAAAATAAGAGAAGAGTTTGATGAACACTCCACAGAAAAATGTTCTATTTCAAATTGATCAATGACCACATACTTAAAAGAGTTGTCTGGACATTCATTAATGTGTCTCGACAGTGCATTGTTGTCCTTACCTTTTCTGATGTTATATCCGTGTTCATATATTCTGTTTCAGAGTCTACGTTCAGTTTTACCCACAGAGAAACCGAAACAGAGTTCACAAGTTGCCAGGAAAACCACATTTCTAGAATCACAGTTGTATTTATTTTTCAAATGGCATATTTCACCTCTCACAGTAAAGGCATCTCCTACTTTGATTTTTGTAAAAAATGGACAAAAGCCACAATTTGGATTGATCCAAGGGGAGGTCCTGTAGGACTTTATTTGGAAAGGAAGGAGTTGCTATGGCAACTCTGATTAAATGCATGTTCATGGCCAGGTTTGAATGAACTTAGTTCAATTTATTGTTTGTTAAAATTAAGAGCCTTAGAAAGATAAGAATACTTAATTTTGAAATAGAACATTTTTCTGTGGAGTGTTCATCAAACTCTTCTCTTATTTTATTTATAAATTACTGTCAATTATTTTTCAGTAAGGTAGGCTTGAGTTTTAACAACTTTTTCTATTATAACAATGTGTTAAACAAGTTTTAAATGTACAATATGTTTTATTACTTTACATATTTTTATTGCTTTTCACGCTTTTTTATTTTATAAGATGCAAAGGAAACTTCAGAATTTTAGCAAAGGAGTTCATATTATTAAATTCATTTAATGAACTTCTGGATGACTAGTGCTTGGGTGTTAATGAGTACTAATTAATTAATTACTTTAATTTAGGTGATTTGATAAACTGTATTTAAGGTAAAGCCATTTTGAAATTGTCATCTGATGAAGTCCATTTGTTTTTAATGGACGAAAGCGCTTATCATTAAAGTTTGTAGAGAATCTTCTCACTTTTCTTCGCATTTTTGTTTTTTTATACTATTGGCTCATATCTCTGTGAACTTCGCTCACCTAGCTTTTGATAACTGGCATCTCAGGATAAATATAGTTAGGTTTCTAAAGGCTCTTGGGCTATTAGCCTAGTACCCTCCTATGAACCTATGAATCTATCAACCGGTCTATCTAACTATCTATCTATTTTTCTTATATATATATATATATATATATATATATATATATATATATATATATATATATATATTCATCTATCTATCTATCGATCTATCTATCTATCTATCTCCTTATGTGTTTCTTTGTTTGCCTTGCTGTTGTTCCACACATTCTTGTGAAATGATTTGACCTTTTGAAATTCATGTATATTTTACATTTTATGGCACTCACATTTCTATTAGGATGTTTACTCTTTAAACACATTCACTTACACTCTGTTATGTTTGATCTCTTTACTCTTCGTCACGTCTGTAACTATGTGTATTTTTGATATGCTGTTGCATAGCTTTTCTGTCAGTCTGGTATCCTTTATACTGCTGGTTGCCATAAATTCGCCATTATGCAATATTTTTGTTTGCTATTCTGAAACTAGTAATTGCCTTCCTTAGCTGAATAAGTCTCCTAATGTAATATTTGTATGAAACAGTCCATTGCATTTGATTTTTCCTGAAGAGCAGTTTTGGATAATTTATGTTTTGAGTTCTGAATCGATATCTGTAAAATACGAGTTCATAGAAAAAGACTGGAGCCTTGTGTATCAACTGTTTAATGTTTCATATAGTTCTTGTAAAGACTTTCTAAACTTAAACATAATACATTTATTTTCTTGCCTAGAAATGCACTGTTTACTTATTTTGTACTGCTGCATAAGCATTCTCAATTTCTGATTGTTCGGTATATAATATATAACTTGTCAGAGCTGTATAGAGAAAAACAGGTTTCATTTTTGCTGCAGTAATCTTAAAAAGTTTATTACAGTTTTTTTGAATTTAGACGCCCAGGTGATCCAGTGTGGACAAATGCAGTGACTATTTCAATCTGCATGATTTTGGGCTGAAGGTCTTGAATCTGCAGTGACCCTTTTCTTTTATCTTTCTATACTTCCCTGACGTAGACCTGAATAGCAAACTTGCACAACACTAATACTGGGGGGGGCACTAAACTAAGTGTCTAAATGCTAATTACTGTTGCAACAGGCAAAGGACAGTATCTGTATACCAGGTGAAAGACACATAATAAAGCAGATCAGAAGTAACAACACACAACACAGCACTATAGCAGTGTACCAAAAACACAACACTACTATAGCACAAATGAGTGACATGCCTCTCATAACAAAGCCACCCCTGTACCCAAAGCAATGCTGTATGAAGCAGCACTTTCCAGCAGCAGTGACCACTGGGGAGGGCAACATGGAATCACACCACACACTACAGGAACAGCGATGTGTCTGTGTGCACACCAAACTGGCCAAACTGACCAACTTGTTACTCATTTACAAGGGGTGGAGAAGGGTTAGGCATGAATCCAGCAAGGACAGTGCAGCGAGCAGAGGAAGAAACAACCATGGAACAGACGGCACAGAGAAGGAGGACTGCTTGGCATTGGTAGAGGTTTCCCCTTTTCCTTGTTAAAAGAGAAGGACTTATGAAGGGTGGCTTGTGGGGGTACAGGAAAAGGGAAGGTATCAGGTGCAAACAGACAAACATAAAACACAGGTGCTAACATACAGACATGGGATGGATACAAAAGGTGAAGAGGGATAGTGAGTAAACAACTGATGATGGTGGCAGCCGGACAGAGAACAAGTTGTGGGCAATAACACAGAAGGTAAAGATGACAGTGTAAAAGAGATGGGGGGGGGGGCTGCTGGACAAATGACCAATTATTCCCTCAGAGACCCAAAAACCTCCAATCAACCAACTCAACAAATAATTCTAGAAAGTGCATCATGTTCCCAATGTGGATGTCCAACTGCCTGTGCAGCACAGCAACCACCAGCCTCCACCTCTGTTGTCATGGCACCACAGGTGACACCACCTATCCACCTTCAAACAGGATCCTCCAATCTCCCTTTAACTCATACTACCAGGTACAGGTGTGCAAAATAAGTGATTCAGAGGCAGTAGTACTACCTGTCCTGATTTGTATTGCTGTCTTGCTAAGTGAATATAGAAATATATAAAGCACCATCTCAACATCTTGCAGAAAACTGCTTTCAAATGTACAAAATGCAATTCATTGGAACTGTTACAAAGATGCTGTGAATGAAGAGCATTAGCGACAGAAGGCAGGAGATCTGGTGCTATTAAAGTATTTGTTGCACCTCTAAAATGCCTTTGCAGATGAAGGGATAATTGGCTAGGCTTAAAATGGCTCGCAAGGGCAGTTAGCTTAGTACTAACCTATGAACCTATGAACCTATGAAGGTAGATAGAGGGTCAGTATGTGGTAGCATGTCTGAGTTATATGCAGGGTGGACTACATATGGGTATTGTACCTCAGATATAGCACACACAATGGTAGTGACATAACGTGCCTATATTTGAAGGTATGTAAGTTCAGAGGCACCCGCACATTTGCATGTGTCACATTCACGGCCATGGCACAGTCATATGACACTTTTTTGCATGTCTTTAGGGGATGTAGTGGACATTTATTTATTTATTTATTTATTTATTTGCAGCTCGTTTGCCAGGAAAGTCTATTGAGCCAAAAGGAGCCCATTTACAATGGAGTCCTGGGGAGAAATGCTCCAGAAAAAATACAAATACATAGTACACTTTGCACATATACATTACAGATTATCTCACAGGAATAAAACGTAAATATGATAAGAAAAGGTTACCAATGATAGAATACATCAGTATAGTTTGTAAAACAGCAATAAAAAACACTTTTTTTTTTTACAGAAGTAGCAGCATAAGGTTACTGTTAAGTAGTTAGTCAAATAGTTAACAGAGCTGTGGAACTATAGGAGGCAGTGATGGCGTATTTAGTTCTAGGAGAGTAGGAAGTGGTATTAGAAGGATTAGGTAGGATGGGAACAGGACCACTTCCTTTGTGAAGTCAGGTGTGAGTGCAGTAACATTTTAAATGAGGCGAGACTGCTTGTGATGAGGATAGGAGATGATAGAGAATTCCAGAGGCGTGCAAGAGAGAAGGACATTAGGTGATTCCCAGATGGACGTGTGGGTTTGTACAATTTAATTAGTTTTTGGGAATTAGATCTTGGAAGTCTTTCTGGTTCATGCATTTCAAAGGTAATGGCTAGGGAGGGACAATGAGAGGGGTTGTAAATGAGTTTGTGTGCTTGGATGAGTCGGGTATAAGTGAGGAGGTTAGGTAGCTCAAGCCAGTTTAGGTGGTGAAGAGAATTACAATGATGAGAAATGGCTCTGTGACCTGCTGCAAGTTTGATATCTTGTTATAGCAAGAGAAGAGTTTTGTTTTGAGGGAGGATTGCAGGTTGGTGAGGATAGATGCACCATATAGGAAGGATGGGATGAGATAAGTATTGGCTAGTATGAGCCTGGTGGAAGGAGAGATATAACAATTATGGCATACCAAGCTTTTTGTGGGTTTTTTTTTATATTTACTTGTAAATGTTTGTCGAATTTTAGTTGATCATCTATGACTCCTAGTAGTTTAGTATCCGAGACTATTTCTAGGTGAGTATTTTTTGTGCTGGTGATTATGAATGAGTAGAGAGGAGGTTTTGGAGGTGGTGAATAACATACGTTTAGTTTTGGTTGTATTAAGAGACAGATGGTTGTCTAGTATCCACTGCTCAGTAGAGGAGAAGGTGCTTTGTGTAAGCTTATTTAGAGTGGGGATAGAAGGGGAGGAGCAAATAAAGTTAGAATTGTCGGCATACTGGATGAGGCTGGAGTTTGGAATGGCTTGGTAGAAGTCATTAATGAATATATCGAATAGTAGAGGGCCTGAAATGGAACATTGGGAGACACCTATGTGAGTATTAAGGAAGGGTGAAGTGGCTTTATTCCATTTGACTGCTTGGTGTCTGGTTGTGAGGTAGCTAGAGAACCACTTTGTACATGAAGGGGATAGGTTTAGTTTGGAGAGTTTATTAAGAAGCAGGTTGTGGGAAATAGTGTCAAACACCTTGGAGAGGTCGAGGAGAAGGGTGGACATGAAATGGCTGGAATCCTGGGCTTTGTTAATTGTTTCAAGGAATGAGAAGAGGGCAGTGGAGGTGCTATGACTGGGTCTAAATCCATGCTGTATAGGGGTAAGAAGCTGGTTGTTGATGAGATAGGGCAAGAGCTGTTGGTGGATACATTTTTCAAGAAACGTAGAAACAGTGGATAAGATAGCAATAGGGCAGTAGTTTGAAATGTCATTATTATTGCCTCCTTTATGTAGAGGAATAATAAAGGCTTTCTTCCAGAGCTGGGGGACCTGGCTTTCTGAGATAGACCGATTAACTAGTATGCTGACAGGTAGAGCAATGACTTCTATGGCTAATTTTAGGCAGTAGGAGGGAATTTGATCAGCAGCGTTGGAACCATGTTTTAATTTTAGGAGAAGTTTTTTATGGTGGATATAGAGATAGGACTGATAGAGAAGGGTGGAGGCTGGGGGCAAGGGATGCTAGGGGAGGAAGGGATGGGTGCAGGCTGTGGAGGGGTCACAGAGGTGTTGGTGAAGGATGATGTTAGCTTGCTTATGGACTATATGAAGAAAGAGTTAAACTGGGTGGCTAAGTCCATGTCAGAGACATCTGGGTTAGGGCAAGGGTTTTCTTTTTTCCCTGGGTTGAGGAGAGATGAGATTCTTTTCCAAAATAGTTTAGGAATGGTGTTGTGGTTGATTTGGAGAGTGGAGAAACAGGCTTTGCAGTCTGAGGTAATAAGTGTTTTTTTACTTTATTTCATAATGTTTTATATTTGTTAAGGGTGATAGTGGTTTTATTTTTATGGTAACGTGTCCAGGCTTTGTCACGGAGTTGCATAGCAACTAAGGTGTTTTTGGTTAACCAGGGTACAGGGTTACATTTTGTATATTTTGTTTTTAGATGGGCAAAAGAGTTGAGCAGGTTTGTGAAAGTAGATTTAAAGTAGCAGAGAGCATTATCTAAGGGAAGAGTCTTTAATGGGTTCCAGTTTGTGCTTTTTAGTGCATTTGAGAAGGTTTCAGAATTGAAGTTCTTTAGGCAGGGAGTGGAGATATAGGTGTGAGTAAGTTGTATGGAAGAGGGAAGATGGTGGTCAGGCTAGTGGGTCTGGGAGAATACCACTATCAGAGATATAGTGAGGATGGGATACTAGAACCCAGTCTATTGTACTTCCAGTAATGGAGTTCTTGGGAAAGCCTGACAGTGGAATTGATTAGTTGTGTAAAGTTATACAAGTTAATATTGAGTGAGTTAGTGGGAGATTGGATTGTGGCCCAGTTTATGTTCATGCCCCCAGGGTTATGGTTTCATGAATAATTTTGATGGAGACCCAGGAGAGAATATCTTCAAGGGATGAGATATTGTCTCCAGGGGGAATATAGAGGGAGAGAACAAATATGAGTTTATGCTTGTGTGGTGTCATTTCTGCCTAGCCAAATTTGGGAAAGGGTTTGCTATAGGGGGTGACTAAGAGGGATGCTGAGTAGAGGAGTGCTACACCCCCCCCCTTTTTTTGTGTTCTGTCATTCCTTAACATGCGGTAGTTGGGAGGAGTTATTTCAGAATCGTATGTGGGGCTTAAGCCAGGTTTCTGAGATGGAGGGAATATTGGGCTGGTTATGTAGAAGCCAGGCATGAAGGTTTGGAATTTTGTTACTTAGGCTCTTAGCATTTAGAGCTGAGAAATGAAGGGATTTGTCTGTTGCTTGGGGGGGGGTTGGGGGGCTGGATTCAGTGTGGTAGAGGGGGCTGGGTTTGGGTGGATGTCCCCAGAGAAAAGGATAGAGATAAGATGATGGATGAGGTATTTGGTTTGTCTGGGGTGTAGTATACAGGTAGAGAGTTTTGTGGACATTAGACTAGTGTAGTTGGGAACAGTGTTTCTAGAGTTAGGTAGGTGTCTATAGGGGAAGAGTATGCTAGTGTTGATGGGGTAGAGACTCGGAGATATAAGGGTAACAGTAAATGTGTACTTTGTAGATGATGGGGTAGTGGTGTGAAATGGGGAGTGCTTTGCATTAGTAGGGTGGGTGATATAGTTTAGGTAAGTTAAGATAATTAGAAGAATTATTTGAGTAAGTAGGGGTAGAGGCTTGAGGGTCATGATGTTGGTTTTAGGATAGTAGTAAGGGGTGAGTTAAGTTGGGAAGTTAGTTTATTTGATTAAGAGATTATGGTTTAGGTTAATTGTTTGGTAGTTTATCAGGATAAGTAGTGTTTGTCAGTAAACTCTAAAGGGTAGGCTTACTTTAATGGGTGAAGTGTGGGAGGAGATTTTAGGGGTATGATTGGTAGTTTGGATTGGATAGTGGAAGTGGTGGGACTGGCTAGCTAAGTATAAGTGTAGAGGTATTGGGGCGAGTGAGATTTGGGAGAAGGGTAGGGAAGCGGAGTGAGCCCGCAGGGCAAACAGAGCGGGTAGAGTCAAGGGAAGGAAGAATCAGGGTCAAAAGGTCAATGAACAAAAAAAAAAATCAGTGGCGTGAAGGAAGGGAAAGTTAAAGAGTCTGGGGGGGGGGTTGGAAAGAAAAGAAAGAAACTGGGGAGGGCTTGGAGAGAGAGAGTGGAGATGAATGTCACAGTGGCCTAACTGGTTGGAACTAGTACTGACAGGGCCAGGTCAACAGTGTGAAACAGCACTGAAAATAACAATCAGAGAGGAAGCAACTGTGAAAATCAGAGCTGAAGAGGTAAGAATAGAGCAAGCCAGAGATGGAAATGTTGCAGATATAAATTTAAAAACAGGAGACAAAGGGTACAGAAGCCATACTAGGGGTTAGATAACACTCTAGAATGTGGCTGGCAACATTAAACCTACATATACTGGAAATATTGAGAGTTAAAATAACATTAAACTAAAAGCTATTGTTACTATTGTTAGTTAAAACAAGGAATATGGTAGACTGCTGGCACTGGGCTGCCTCCTGGTGACTAAAGTAACTTACTACAGACAGAAAAACTAACCTATGTGTGCTTACCTGCCCTGTAGTAATACTTTAAATGATAAGGAGCAATTCACTTTTTTAAAAAGCAGATAGTCTTAAAAACATATTCAAAGTGTGGATACATTACAGTAGAAGGAACACCTACAGTTGAGCTAGAAAGTTGTGGATTTTAGTTTGTTTTTGGAGCTGCTTCGGGCAGGTAACATAAGCAGATTTATAACTCTTTCACAAGGTATTTTCCTGGGTGAGTCTGTCGGGCAGGGGATGACCACAGTGTTTAACCTGTCGGGAGAAGAGTTGAGCTAGAAAGCTGTGTTTTTTTAGTTTGTTTTTGGAGTTGCCTTGGATTATTTTTTTTTTAGTTTGGATTGTTGTTTTTAGTTTGTTTTTGGACCGGCCATGGATTATTGCATGGGATGATGCAGCATATAAGGTGGGGGGGGGGGGGATGTCATGGCTGTACCTACCTATAAAGTTGTAGTAACATATATTAGGGGGTGGGTGTTGCAAAAGTGATACCTTCAGGTGATATCCAGGTTGATTCAAAGTGGGGGAGGCCATGAATAGGAACACATGCATGCATGCTGTTGATGGCAGACACACTCACTAAATGACATGGTTTGTCTGCAAATGTACAAGTTCAGGTGTGGCCATCCAGAAGAAGCAACACCTGGAAAAGTTTAGAATCCAGGACAATGATGTGCTACTGCAAGCCCTCCATGTTCATGGTATGTCACCTTTTACCAAAGGTCAGGGACCAGCTCTGACAGGGCATGACATGGCAGGACAATGATGTGCTACTGCAAGCCCTCCATGTTCATGGTATGTCGCTTCTTACCACATGTCAGGGACCAGATCTGACAGGGCATGACATGGCATGGGAATATGTACCTAAAAACTGGTGGAATAGAGGTTTCAGATATGATCTCCCATGTAAAGTGGAAATCTCATGACATCATGGTGGACAGAACCATCCTGGGGGGCGAACTACAAACACTGATCAGCTGATGAAGATTGGGGAGTTTTGGGTGTAACTGTCTGTGCAGGACGACTAGTTCACTCATGTCAAACACTGGCAGGCCCATGTGTCTGAAGGCCATACACCAAGTTAACAATAATCAAATGTGTCAATAGGCAATGCACCAAGTTACCATTATTGATAATACAACAGTCTGGTGCATATGTATGGATGAAGAGGAGAGGATGAAGCTGATGATGACCAGCTTCTCTACCCTCTAGGAGCCTCTGCTTAGCAAGTGCAACATCCTGCCCATCAAAATGTGAGGTATAGATTATCGTATAGCAATGACACTGTGTGTTCCAATATGTTTAGTGCAGCAGAATATTAGAAATGTATGCCTGTGGGCTCATACTGTGGTCATATTTCTCATGTGTTAAAAAATTGTACTGGTGGAGGTTCTGGACGAATGAGGCAACAGAGGCCTGATGTCACTATAGTTGCACTGATGTCATATTGCCCATGTATTTAAACATTGCACTGGTGGAGATTCTGGACGAATGAGACAACAGAGGCCTGATGTCACTATGGTTGCACTGATGTCATATTTCCCATGTACTTAAATGTTGTACTGTGGAGGTTCTGGACTAATGACACAACAGAGGCCTGATGTCACTATAGTTGCTGTGGTGGAAGATAGTGTCAGCTTGCAGTTGGCACAATCCAGTGACACAGGGGCATCGTCTGTCAGACTATGGGGAGAGAGATATCCCATATTTATTAGTGAATGACCTTTGAGGATAACTGATGAGCACACGGCCTCATTAGAACCTGAAGTACCACCTGTAGGTGAGAGTCTTAAAGAGGCCACCCTGCTTTATCTCCAGATGGAGCTTCTGTTACATGCACTGCTGTCAGTGATGGGAGCATACCCAGGAAAGGTGAGAGATGAAGAGCAATCTAACACCTCAATGACCCGTGTACTGTCCTTGTTATGCATGCTCACCTGGAATTAGGTACAAACAGCACTGTGGAGATGGTAAGTGCACTCAGTGATGTGCATGAGGACATGTGTCAACTACAAAATGACCTAGAGTTTTGGCACAATGAGACAATACCATGACTAAGATCATTTGTGGTAAATATCTCCATAGTTGTATTTCGGCAAAATATTATGACTGGGCTTCTCACCATGTGGGGTACCATACAGCCTGGTACTCCAGTCAAGGGTGGAGCCATTCATAGGTGTTTACTGATACTGTGCCTCCTCATGGTGGGCAAGCACTGTCCAGCTTGTAAACCTGGTTTTAATGATTATATTTCCAAACAACTAGTTTTGAAATTGAGAGCAGCTAAATTCCAAAGGTTTTATTATTTTATTTTGTCAATTTTTTTAAAAATAAAATAGCATCTATAGGAGTTTCATAAACAGCATACCAACATATATGTATTTTCAAATATATTTGTTTAATAGGTACTTAGACTTTAAATTTGTGATGATTTTAATGAAGAATAGTATTTAAATGAGTAAGTGGATGAAATGTTAGAGTTCTGATGAAGTCTGTGTTATTTGGGTTGGACAAAAGTGCTTAACTTTATTTCCAATAAAATTACATTTTTTTTCTATTTTTGGCATATTTTTGCCTTAGATTTTTACTGGTAGAAGCCAAACTTTCTTCAACACTGTGTCACACATTTTGATCAATGAAATTGTCCCATAGTTCAACTACAGCCCTACCATGTAATAAACCCAGTCTTGCCATAGCCAGCATCACAGCCATGCCAGTAATAGGCATGCACTTACACCTAGCTGAGTCACTCAGAATACAGGGTTACCCCATTCATCACAGTCCATACCAATAACTGGCATAAAGTTACACCCAGCTTGAGTCACTGAGATTACAAGGTTACCACGTTCATCACAGCCCAAACCAATAATGGGCATGCAGTTATACATGGCTTGAGTCACTGAAATTACAAGGTTACCACTTTCTTCACAGCACACACCAATAAAGGGCATGCAGTCATACCCATCTCGAGTCACCATGTCCACCTCCTGTGAACCTACCACACATTGTGATGTTGCAGTAAACTGTCACTGTGCCTCACCACTATGGTGTTGCAGTCAGCTGTCACTGTGCCCCCCCAACTGTGGTGTTGTAGTCATCTGTCACTGTTCCCCCATCCATACATACACATGATAATGATTACTGTCTGCACATCCTCTAACATATGTGGGTATGAAAACATCTAATGAACAGCATGGCCATTCCAGACATCATCTTGCATAGCCTATGCATTATAATGTATGCATTATGTGCTATCCATGTCATGGGCCTTAACTTTGGACCACTTTGCCAGTGCTGCAATGAAGTGCTCCCATCACTGCTTCAACTTTGGACTCGGTGCTCCATTTGTCTCTTCTCTGCCTGCTGCTAATGCTATGTCACTAAAGTAAAGTCCTGGTAGAGTGTAGTCCTGCTGCACTGCCTGGCTCTGTATGACATTACTGTGCTGTATGGACACTATAAATGTACAGTGTAGTCCTGCTGCACTGCCTGTTTCTGCATGACAGTACTGTGTAGTATGGACACACTATAAATGTACAGTGTAGTCCTGCTGCACTGCCTGTTAGTACATGACAGTACTGTGTAGTATGGACACACTATAAATGTACAGTGTAGTCCTGCCGCACTGCCTGTTTCTGCATGACAGTACTGTGTAGTATGGACACATTATAAATGTACAGTGTAGTCCTGCCGCACTGCCTGTTAGTGCATGACAGTACTGTGTAGTATGGACACACTATAAATGTACAGTGTAGTCCTGCCGCACTGCCTGTTAGTGCATGACAGTACTGTGTAGTATGGACACACTATAAATGTACAGTGTAGTCCTGCCGCACTGCCTGTTAGTGCATGACAGTACTGTGTAGTATGGACACACTATAAATGTACAGTGTAGTCTTGCTACACTGCCTGTTAGTGCATGACATTACTGTGTAGTATGGACACACTATAAATGTACAGTGTAGTCCTGCCGCACTGCCTGTTAGTGCATGACAGTACTGTGTAGTATGGACACACTATAAATGTACAGTGTAGTCCTGCCGCACTGCCTGTTAGTGCATGACAGTACTGTGTAGTATGGACACACTATAAATGTACAGTGTAGTCCTGCCGCACTGCCTGTTAGTGCGACAGTACTGTGTAGTATGGACACACTATAAATGTACAGTGTAGTCCTGCCGCACTGCCTGTTAGTGCATGACAGTACTGTGTAGTATGGACACACTATAAATGTACAGTGTAGTCCTGCCGCACTGCCTGTTAGTGCATGACAGTACTGTGTAGTATGGACACACTATAAATGTACAGTGTAGTCTTGCTACACTGCCTGTTAGTGCATGACAGTACTGTGTAGTATGGACACACTATAAATGTACAGTGTAGTCCTGCCGCACTGCCTGTTAGTGCATGACAGTACTGTGTAGTATGTACACACTATAAATGTACAGTGTAGTCCTGCTGCATTGCCTGTTTCTGCATGACAGTACTGTGTAGTATGGACACACTATAAATGTACAGTGTAGTCCTGCTGCATTGCCTGTTAGTGTATGACAGTACTGTGTAGTATGGACACACTATAAATGTACAGTGTAGTCCTGCTGCATTGCCTGTTAGTGCATGACAGTACTGTGTAGTATGGACACACTATAAATGTACAGTGTAGTCCTGCTGCATTGCTTGTTTCTGCATGACAGTACTGTGTAGTATGGGCACACTATAAATGTTTTTCAACATTTCTCACAGCTATGTTGTGGTACCCAGCTGGAGCTATCTAAGTAGTGGAATCTGCATTTGCCTAACCTAGAGATTCATTCTGCAGTGTTTCTTGTATTAACATAACCATTATGTGTGCCATTTTTGCTGCTGGCTACAGGTTGAGAATAAGATTTATCGTCCAGTGGCTCAAGGGGATATCCAGTCTCATTTGCCACACACATGGCACAATAATATAAATAACAAGCTGCCAGAATGCATGTTGCTTGTATGTGTAGCCCATTCTGTATGCTATATGAGCATTTCTGTTCCAACTGACTGACCCTGTGAGAAGTCCCCTCACAGGAACCATTTGCATGTTGGATGTTTGTCAAATGTGTGAATCAAGTAAATTGTCTGCTGTAGTGTTTGGACACTGTGTGGGTAATACCTTTGTTTGGAAACAGTGTGGGTAATACCTTAGGCACTACCTGTGTATTGTTTGGAGACAGTGTGGGTAATACCTTAGGCACTACCTGTGTATTGTTTGGAGACAGTGTGGGTAATATCTTAGGCACTACCTGTGTATTGTTTGGAGACGATGTGGGTAATACCTTAGGCACTACCTGTGTATTGTTTGGAGACAGTGTGGGTAATACCTTAGGCACTACCTGTGTATTGTTTGGAGACAGTGTGGGTAATACCTTAGGCACTACCTGTGTATTGTTTGGAGACGGTGTGGGTAATGACTTAGACACTAACTCTGTATTGTTTGGAGACAGTGTGGGTAATACCTTAAGCACTACCTGTGTATTGTTTGGAGACGGTGTGGGTAATACCTTAGGCACTACCTGTGTATTGTTTGGAGACAGTGTGGGTAATACCTTAGGCACTACTTGTGTATTGTTTGGAGACAGTGTGGGTAGTACCTTAGGCACTACCTGTGTATTGTTTGGAGACAGTGTGAGTAATACCTTAGGCACTACCTGTGTATTGTTTGGAGACAGTGTGGGTAATACCTTAGGCACTACCTGTGTATTGTTTGGAGATGGTGTGGGTAATCCCTTAGACACTAACTGTGTATGGTTTAGACACAGTGTGGGTAATGCCTTAGGTACTAGAGACCATCTGGTAGTTGAAGGAGAGATGGCTTTCTTATTTATGTATCTTTGTCTGTCTGAATGAAAGAAGATAACAAGTTCATGGCTGAGCTAGATGGAACTAAGAGATACAAAAGGACAAAGAGGTTATGAAAACAGGATTGAAGAAAAAGGAAATCAGGGGAAGTTATGGGGAAATAAAGTTGCTTAAGTGAGTGGCCAAGCAGATAGCGAGGTTAATATTAGGAGGATAACCTTGAACATGACGCTGCATCATTAAAAACTGCCACACATGGGTCTTCATATTAAATATGGACAAACATGTCCCTTTAAATGTGGGTACCTTGCTGTTACTTCTCAGATGTAAGGGGTGTAGGAAGACTTCTCAAAGCAAAGGTTACATGGAAATCAACCCCCTTTTTTGGCATTTTTCTACTTGAGGTCAGGGTATCACATCAGCTGTCCCAGTATTCCTCAATTCAATTCCACTCTTGTACCTTCTTCAACAGCCATGCCACACTATCACAGATCTTCTCTCACACAATTCATCCATCTTTTTCCTGGATGCCCTCATTTCCTTTTGCTTTCTTCCCATCTGTCCCAAATCTTCATCACCACATCATTTTCTGCTTTCTTGCGCATGTACTTGAATTACCGTAGTCTGCTCTCTTTAACCTTCTCCGCAGTTGGAGCTAAATGAGCTTCGGTTCTGATGATCACATTTCTTCATATGTCCTACAGTGCGTATCCTACAACCTGTTTCAGGAACCTCATCTACATCATCTTCATCACATCTGTCTTCCTCAACTGCTCTGGCTTCACTGCCCAGGTTTCTGTGCCATACAGTAGTACTGGTTGCACCACTGTCTTGTACACCTTACTTTTCAGCTTTTCTGGCATTCTTTTGTCATACAGTACACCTTACAGTCTGCCATTTGGCTGCAACCCCTTTGTTTCTAGCTTTGACCACTTCATTAAGACCTCCTTTCTCCTCAACCATCCCTCCCAGATACCAGAAGCTGGTAACTCTTTCCACTATTTTTCCTTCTATCTCACATTTCAGCTTTTTCTAATTTTCTCCATTTGGTCCTGTTATTATAGTCTTATTTGTAATCAGTGTCATCTCATGTGCCTTCAGTTTTGTATACTATTTCCCTATCATTTGCTGATGTTTCTGTTCAGAATCTGCTTGTAATGCCACATTGTCTGCATACAGCAACTTTTTGCATATTGTCTTTTCTGATCTGTTTGCTAATGTAGTCCTTAACCAGTATGAACAGCACTGGGCTCGGTGCCAAACTCTGATGCACATTCACTCCCACTGTGAGTTTATTCACTATTTGTACTTGTGTCACTGGGTTCTTGTACATAGTCTGCACTAATTCTACCAATGTTTCCAGGATTTTGAACCATTGTAGGATTGTCTAAATCAGCTTACTTGGTACCTTGACATATGCTTTCTCCAGGTCTAGAAATGCCAAGGACTCTCTCCTCATCTCTAGCTTCTTCCCAACTATATCTCTCACTGCAACTGTTGAGTCAGTTGTGCTGCATCCTGACCTAAATCCAAACTGCTCACTTCCCATCTTACTTTCCAGTAATATTCATATTCAGCTATCGACCACTCTCTCCAGCACTTTCATGCAGTGTGAAAAAAGTTTGATGCCTCTATACTGCACACAGTTATGTTTGTCCCCTTTGGTCTTTTACATTGGCACTAGAATGCTTATTTTCCAGTCATTTGGCATACACCTTTTTTCTATACTGCTGTTAGTACCCTCAGGAGCCATTTGTCCCCCAAACTCACCCAACATTAAGATCATATCTGCTGTGACCTCATCTGAACCTGCTGTGAATGGACCAGTACAGCTTCTGTGGGGTTTTCTTCATTAAGAAGTACTGGAATGGTGAGCAGGTCACTGTTGGCATCCCTTATGAAGGATGTCCAATGACTATCTTATTTATCTTTCTATCTTTGCCTTGCAGCCTGGTAGAATTTCTTTGTGCCACTTACTGAATCATTTTCCAGAAGTTGGCAGAGTGTTTCTGATGCCTTGGCTTTTGCTATTGTAACTGTTCTGTTAGCCGCTTTGTTAGCCAATCAGTATTCTGTATTAGCCTGGCCTATCTTTTCTTTTCTTGACCTCCTGGACTTCTGCATTCAGTTTCCTTATGTCCATTATTTCCATACTGGCGCGGGTGCGTATTTGTTCTATATTCCTCACACATTGTTATAAAGCACTGACATTTTTCTTCAGCTTCACCCATTTCCTGTTCTTCCTGAAGTGCTAGAGCTCTAAGTATTTCCTTGAATTCTTGTTTTTTCTCTCCATTCAACTTCCTGGTTTTCATCCTAGTCGGTGTACACCTTAGACAGTTCTCCAACTGTTGCTTGCAGCTAATTCTGCCAACTAGTGATTTATGCTGTGAGCTGAGTGATTCACTGTGGATGGTTTTGCAATCACTGATTGTATCACAATGCCCTTTCCTTACTAGGAGGAAGTCTACCGGAGTTACACATTTGCCACTCTTGTATGTCAACGTCTCTCTTGCTGAACCAGATGTTGGCCACCATCAAGCCATGGCCTCTCCTTTATTCCTGTTTCTCCACCTGTGTGGACTCAGGCAGCCTTCCTGTCTTGTTCTATGGGTCCTGATATGTATATTTAAGTCTCCAATTATTAACACTAACTCATGCTGTCTTGCTTTATCTAGTAGGTCCTACAAATGCACCCATTTCCTTGCTATCACAACCCTGTTGAGGTGCACAGGCCCTATGCTTACACCAGAATCAGATTGCCTTGAGTGTATTACAAATTCTCCATTATCCTCACCACAATTCAGTCCTAACCTGAGTAATAAACTTTGACTTTGCTGCACTGCATTGCCTTCCCATCTTGTTTTCTGGATACAGACGATGCCCTGCTTCTTCCTTATCATGGTCATCTAATTCCAAGTTGTGTTCTACCAGTGAAGTGCTAATAAGCATTACAATCCTTAGTTCATGCTTGTTAGGTGGATTGGCTTTACATGCAGCTCTGGAGTCTAAGCTGCTCTATTTATGGTTAAGATTTTTGAGGTGGACCACCCAGCATTTTTTTGGGAGGTGAGATGAACCCCACAGAGACACATGGAGAACATACAAACTCCACACAGACATTGGCCAGGGGTCAGGCTTTAAACTTATACCTTGTGCATTGGAGGTGAAGACTGTAACCATTATGCCGACTATATACAAAGGAAACCTGAATCAATAGAGTCCATGTGGTTCTTGTATTAAAAACAATATGTTTTAGAATAATTTCACAGAATCCGAAGATACAAAGTGAATGGCTCAAGGAAGCCACAGCGAAGTACTTTTGGACAGAAAAGGTGGTGGGTTCATAGTAGCCATGCAGTCCAGGAGATCATTATGGGTTCATACTAGCCACACAGTCCAGGAGACTAGCCCATATTTGCACTTCACTGACTGTCTGGTTAACTGAGTTGCTCAAGGTTATAAACTAGGTAAATGAAGTAGGAACTGAACCCTGTGGCACACAGAATAGCCCATCAACAACTCATAGTCTTAGACCTTCTGTGCCAACTGTCATAGGGTCATTAGAATAGCCTTTCTGAAGTGGCTGTACAGTCAAAAATAGTAATCAAATGTATTACTTCGTGTAACAGGGATAAACTCATTATTGGAAGGACTAGGAGAATGAGTAATCCTTTAGATAAGTAAGATTGGCAGTTTTTCTAATAAACAGTTGGCACATTAAGTATGGCACATATTTTTTTGTTAATTGCATAGTGTCTTGCCACAGCACTTGTCTATTGTGTACAAGGACTCTCATTTTAAGTCCATGTCTGATGTTTAATGCTAGCACGAGGTAGTGAGATATTATCAAGTAATACATTTATTTCATAAACAAATGAGAACTGTATACTGTAAGGCAGAGCACGTCACTAAATATTATGGTAAGCTTGTTATGGAGAAGTGTTCCTGCATGCCATCTGTTCAATCAATATGACTTGATATGGTGTCAATCGTTGTAAATTTACTCCCAGGTGGTACAATTAAGTAAATTAACAGCCCTTTGGTCAGTTTCCTTATAATTCTTGTGTCTATATATTGAAATAAAAAGGAAAAAAAAAACAAATTGAATGTTAGCAGTTAAAACATATTTCGACTTAGTTATATACGTCAGTACTGATATAATCTAAATAGTCCAAGCACTGAGTGACCAGGTAATGCTCAGGATTTTTCCTCACAAAGCTCTCCCTCATATGACCAAAAACTGTGTCACTCACTGTTCTCCTATGAGTCACTTCCACTGTTGCCTTTTAGTGGACTGTGCCAATATTTCACTCATGAATACCTTGTTTAACTGGAAATTACACATCATACACCCTTCCTAATATGCAGTCAGCTTTTGTGCATAGCTACTGATATTGCCTTTTGTAACTTGTACCATCTGTACACAGTCTGACAAATCAACAGACAAATATATGTAAAGTATTTCCAGTACATATGATACCCGTGTGCAAATGCAGATATACAGGCACATAGCAGATGGGCTTGTGCGCAGCACACGCACACATGTAAACACATACTCAGACCCGTGGCAGCATTATTACACAGTTTCTTATGCTTCTACTGATTCAGTCCTTATCCCTCAACAATACCTGCAATGCACTGAACTTCCGAGGACAGACTCTAATGCTTTCTGTCATGCCTACATCCTGGCCTGGTTTACTATCATTTGTGCGAATGACATTCTCTCAGCACGTATGCTGCCGAAAATCAGAATGTGGTGCACAATATGAAAAGTGTATGGGATAGTCGAAGACACTTATGCAAATGCAATAGTGCATTCGCATAAGTATGTTTGACTATATGTACGAAGATCACAGTACAGTGGGGAGTGGAAATTCATCCATATCCCCACTGTAGTGCGATCTCGGAGTTGGAATATATTAGTAGCAGGGGGTGCGGGGAGGCTGTGCCCCCCTGCAAAAATGTGATTCGTCGTATAGGAGTTTGATTTACATTGGCTCTGATACAGCTGTCATGTAATGTTTTTGGTGATGTCGACTCAAATGTGTCGATCATTTGGGTCGACATTGTGGAGAGTTGGGTTTCGGTGTTTATTTTTGTTATTGCAAACAGTAAATGTTTTGCCTTTCGCAGTAATGATAGTAAACCTCCTGGCCTACCATACTAAACTTCATAGTTTTACCTTCCAATGTTTTCTGTAATTTTACCAACACTGGACTTGTCTAACAGCTCAGTCCTTGAGGTGTCTGTGGATCCTGAACACTTCTTTTCACTGCAATAATTTTCAAATTGTGTAAACTGAATCTTTTCAGGTGTTACCTCTAAGGCATTTTATATAATCTGTGTACTACAAACACACTATATGTTCGCCTGTCTAAATTATGGCACTAAAAGCATGTCACAAAGTGTCAAAAGTAGCAGGAGTTATGGGCAAATGTTATCACCAAGATACAAGTACTTTATTTGTTACAATGAATGATGGCTGTATATTTCTGAGCAGGTCATTGACAGAGTACAAACATAAATTATGAAGGATATGATTTTATCTGTCAGGTGTCCATGGGACATGTTAGTAGACACACAAGAAATGGAAAGGATTGCTAATGGCAAACATGGATGTACACAGCTACATTAGCCAGAAAACAGCTAATCATAACAAATTGTCCAGTCAGTGTTATTCTGTGACATACTGTATGTATATCAGTCTTTGTCTTGTGGTAAGAGAGTTAATACTTTGTTAATGTAATGGTCAGTGGTACAACCACAGATATGTGGGATATGAATATGTGGCACAGACTAATATGCTCAACTCTGAGAATGAGAGAGAGAACGAGAGATAGAACGAACAAAAGAGATATGCATGACTTACATGAAACCAACGACCATGCATTAGAGCCTATGATAGCGAATAATGTCAGATAGACATTTCAGTAGGAAGGGTCAGTGTAGAGAAGGAAACAAGAAATGTTTACTATATAAAATACATTCAACTGATGTAACACATTGGTAATTTATTAATTTCTTACACATTTTTCCAAGTATGTCTCTTGCTGTTTCGAACACGAGGAGATGAAATGGCTTCCTCAATATAATGCGATGCTCAAGTGAACACTAAAATAGTCGAACCAAATCCTTCTAATGAGCCCAGCTAAATCAGAGCCTCTTTATTTCAGCAGAAATGCAGTACTAAAGTGCCTAACTCTGGACGATGGGCAAAGCAGAGCTGCTTTTTTGAACATCATAAAGAAGAAATACGTGGCATGTGACATACGTACAAAGTATTACAAACGGAATAATAAATAACAACGGAAACTCACACAACATTTCATGCTAGTTCTTTGTACAAACTATTGTCATGTTAATCAATCGATATACAGCAAAGGCTTGGCAATTATAAAGGGCTGATTAATAACATTCCAAACTTTAAAAGGCTGCACTCTACACTAATTTAAAAAAATCCTCTCAGTGGGGTTCTAGGTACTGAGAAGACTTTAATCTTCCTTAAACTGTAATGGAGCCAAATTTGTCTTACTTTGCTGAGTCCCTGTAGGACCTGATTTCTTTCAGTACTCTAAATTCAAGGTACGCACCAGATGAATCCTCCATTAATCTTTATCCCGAGTCAGAGGATGTTAGCACTATTTTTGCCTCGGCTACAGACAAAGCAAATCTGTTGGTCTGAAAGCATGAAACTCATAGCAAAACGCTATCAGTTTTTAAAGTTTTTATGTTGAATTAAATTACTTAAAATGGTAATGTTAAGGAACTAACAAAATTGATACATTCAGTATAAAGCTAAAATGCTAATTGTAAATATGTGGTTATATATAATTATAGATAAATAATGATTTTGTTTGTGTTTAATATATATACACATACACATATGCACACTAGAGCCAAAAATCACTGAAAATATAGCTTTTATAGGTTCATAGGTTCATAGGTCGGTACTAGGCTATTGGCCCTAGGGCCTATAGAAGCCTAGCCATAACAATTCCCTGGCTATTTCTTCCCACACTATTTATAGGTTCATAGGTTGGTACTAAGCTATCGGCCCTAGGGTTCTCAAATTGCTCTGTTCAGGGCATATTTTGATAAGGCATATCATCTCACCAAAAGAAACATGTCCATGTGCAGATTTCTATATTAAGTAAAACACCAAATAAGAAGCCCATGCATGATCTAGCTATGATGCATTTGTTGCAGCTCCAAACAGAGCTATTTTTCTCCCTGAATCCAAGTCCAGTCCCACAGTTTTACAGTTTATTATTATTTATTTATTTATGTATGTATCTATTTATTTATTTATTATTTGTTTACTGGGAAAGCCTGACTGGGACACAGCTCATTTTCAGTAGAGGCTCTGGGAGAAAAGCTCCATAGGTAGATTATATACACTTGAACACATATAAAACATACAACTATAAGATCAGCTGCAGTGGATAACAATTAGTGCCGTAGGACAAAATGTCATAGATTTGATGACAGCATCATAAGAAGCAACAGAGTTTTCAGCATTGCTATATACAGTTGAGGTTGTGTTCGGTCATCATTTAGGCAATAGATTTTTATTTACACATGACATATGAGGTCACAAAGACTGGAAATAGAGGAAAGAATAGAGTTTGTAGAACTAAAGGTTAGAGGATTTGGTCAGAATGTTAGTTAGTTAGGGGAAAGGTTGCAGGAGAGAACAAATGAAGTACAGTAGTAGTGGGGGGAATAAGGGAGAGTAGCGTTAATAGATTTTTTCAGATAGTTTCTCCAGGTGTTTCCACTCTAGGCAGTGGGAGACATTCTTCATCCCCCGGAATCCCTCTGCAGGCGTGAGAAGCCCTATGTGAATAAGGCACAATCACGCACTCTTTGAGAGCCATCTCAGGGCAATGAGATTCCCCTTCAGATTCTAGTGAAATGAACCTGCCGTGGTTTAGCAACCCCTACCTCCCCCTATACAAGAATAAGTTAAGTAATTGATTTCAGAACTGATTTCAGAATTTCTACTAAATAATATGGCATCACCAGATTACTCTTAAAGAATCAGCATTTCTACATCATATTTACTTCAGGCAATGTCATTAGCAATACATTAACGCCAAAAATACTTTTAAATATAACTTATTTTACAATATTTACTTCATATACAGCATTCGGTACCCAAAAATGCTGCATGACCTTTGTCCAGCTCAAAACTTATTTTAACTTAAATGAAGGCATTGTGGGACTTTGACAACCCATTTCACTAAGGGGACAGGGTTTGGTCCATGTTGCTGACACCTTTCTGGACAGGAAAATGTCACAATGAAATGCAGGACAAAAGACAAACAGCAGCAGCAGTATTAAGGCCATAAGTGACCAATGCAGTGATGAGGTCATGCTATATCAGTATGTCCTAAAATTAGTCACACCTTTCACAATAGCTAATCTGGAAGTGGACTTTACAAGGGATATACATTTTTATTTCAATGGAGTCCCTTCTTGAAAATCAAATGTACTAACATGATAGATTTTATGGGAGTCTTGTCATGGGATATTATGATTCACAGGACTGAGGGTGAACGTTCCAGATTTCTGATGTTGTTTTTTGCTGCATCACTAATGCTGGTGTTTTGGAGTGAAACAGTCTTCATTGAAAGGAGAATGTTAAATGTTTTTAGGTAATTTTGTCTGCTTTTTTGGTAAAATTCTTTGAGAAGGACATTACATATGCCATTATTGCATTTTTTTTATTTGATAGTGAAGTGAATGAGTAGGGACTGTCTAATTTAATAATGTTAATTCTGCCACAGTTTAGTTAAATTGTTGAAACGTGTAGTTTTTTGACGTTTGTACTAATGTTTAACTTCTTTAACAGGAAAGAGTTTTATTGCTATTTTTTGTAACTTCTAACTGCCTAGAGAGTACTTTCTCTGTAAAATGTACTGTCCATGTTGCAGTTGTAATTTGTTTTTTATTTTTCATTTACCATTGGTTAAGTGGTGGTTTGTAAAGTGCTTAGGTTCATAGGTTCATGGGCTCATAGGTTGGTACTAGGCTATCAGCACTAGGGCCTATACAAGCCTAGCCATAACAATCCTCTGGCTATTTATTCTCACAATATTTATTTCTCTGGATCCCTGTCTAGCAGGGTGACTGATGTGATCCCCGGGGTGAATATAGGTTCATAGTGCTTAGGTATTAAGCACCAAAATAAACCTGAACTTGAATATTAAGGGGATTTCATCAGCGTATGTAGTTATGTTGGGATACAATAGGTTACTTGCCGGATCATTTATAAATAGAACAGTATCATGGAACTCTGCTTGCCGGATCATTTATAAATAGAACAGTATCATGGAACTCTGCTTGCCGGATCATTTATAAATAGAACAGTATCATGGAACTCTGCTTGCCGGATCATTTATAAATAGAACAGTATCATGGAACTCTGCTTGCGGATCATTTATAAATAGAACAGTATCATGGAACTCTGCTTGCGGATCATTTATAAATAGAACAGTATCATGGAACTCTGCTTGCCGGATCATTTATAAATAGAACAGTATCATGGAACTCTGCTTGCCGGATCATTTATAAATAGAACAGTATCATGGAACTCTGCTTGCCGGATCATTTATAAATAGAACAGTATCATGGAACTCTGCTTGCCGGATCATTTATAAATAGAACAGTATCATTTATTTATTTATTTTATTTTATTTTATTTTATTTTACATTTGTTGACCGGGCTAGTCTAGCTGGATACATGTCCATTTTCAGTAGAGGCCCGGGGAGAAAAGCTCCACAGATAAGACAATACAGGATACATTTACAAATGGTATACATAACACAGTGAAAGCCATAGATATCACAAATTTATAAAATAACAATCAGAATATTATACAGATAATACTAGGTCGGCGACCAATTGAAGTCACAGGGGAGGGGAGGGTTGCGATCTCTGGTACAGGGTAAATACTGTAGCGGCTAGTCTGGTTTAGGACATAGGCATAACCAGTGAGACTTAAGAAATATTTTGAGGTGATTTTTGAATTGATTAATCGAGGTCATTAGTCTAAGGCTATTGGGTAGAGAGTTCCATAGCTTTCCAATGGAATTGGCATAGAGAGCATCACCTCCAGAGTTATTAGATTTAATGGTTAGAACCTGAACACTATTAGCTGACCTGAGTGATTTTAGGTTAGAGTAGGAGGTCAGGATATTGCTCAGAGAGGGGGTTCGGTCCGGGTGGTTGATTATTTTGAAAGCCTCGGTAAGTTGGTTGAGTTTGAGAAGGTTGGGGAGTTCGAGCCATCCGAGGGTATTTAGATTGAGGCAGTGGTGAGTACGATACGGTGTTCCTGTTATAAATCTGGCTATATGATTATAGGCAACAGATAGTTTATTGAGTTCCCGCTTGTTGAGGAATGACAGTATTGGTGAGGCATAAAGGAGGGTGGAAAGGAGGTGAGTGCGAGCAATGGTTAGTTTAGTATGAGGGGTTAGGAAATTTTTTATTCTGTACATAGATCCAAGTTTCTTGTTCACGGATTTAATGGTTTGGTTAATGTGTATATCAAATTTAAGCTTGTTATCTATAGTCACACCTAATAGTTTGGTGTGAGAGACCGGGGATATGATGGTACCATTTATAGATTCTACATGGAACGTGTTGTCCGCATTCAGAGGTTCTTTACCTAAGGGAGTAGTTGCAGAGGGGTAAAAAAGCAATAGTTTGGTTTTAGTAGGATTAAGGATAAGTTGCCTTATAGAGAACCATTTTTCCACTAACGTAAAGCAGTTTTGGGTGATTGTTTGAAGTTTCGGGAGGGAGACGTCAGAACAGATCAGGGTAGAGTCGTCTGCATATTGGATGCATGTAGAATTGGGGATGATCGAGTGAAGTTCATTTATGAAAACTGAGAAAGAAGAGGACCCAGTATAGAGCCCTGAGGAACACCTATGGTGTTGGGAAGTAGGACGGATAGCTTGTTTTGCCATTGGACGGCTTGTTGCCTACAAGAAAGATAGGCTTTAAACCAGTTAATGGTTGGGATGTCAAGGTATAGGGTTTCCAGGGTGTGAAGCAGTTGCTTATGATTGACCATATCAAAGGCCTTTGAGAGGTCAAGGAAGAGGGCAGAGGAAATTAATTTCTTGTTCCGGTTGTTGTTGACTGAGTCAACAAAGGAAAGAAGGGCAGTGGTTGTACTGTGATGGGGGCGAAAGCCATGCTGAGTTGGGGACAGAAGACTATTAAGGTTGAGATAGTGTAAGAGCTGTTTGTGAACACACCGTTCCATGACTTTAGCTATTGGAGACAGTATTGCTATGGGACGGTAGTTGGATGTTTCCGTGGAGGTCCCCCCTTTATGAAGAGGGATGATATATGAGATTTTCCAAATAGAGGGAATGGTAGTTTCAGTTATAGTTCTATTTATCAATATTGAGATAGGATAGGCAATGGCGTCAGACGCTATTTGAAGGTATTCTGCAGGGAGCTGGTCAGCAGCTAAGGTGGTTGGTTTGAGTTTTTTCAGGAGGGTGCGTATATAGGAGGTAGGTACCGGCTGTAGATTAAAGGTGGGGTGGACTGAGTCTTTAGTGTGGGTAAGAGAAGAGTTGGTAGTGGTAAGCTGACTGGTTAGGGACTGGATGGTCTCGATGAAAAAAGAGTTGAAAGCATTGGCTATTATCTCTGGTTCTTTTCCAATGAGTTTCTCAGGAGTTGGGGTAGTAGATTTACCCGGGCGGAGTAGCTTATTAAATCCAGCCCAGAATTTCTTTGGGTTGTTCTGGTGTTTGTCCTGAAGGTGACAAAAATATTGTTTTTTGTCTTGGGTAGTGGCCGCTTTAGTAGTGTTTCTAAGCTGTTGAAACTTGATGCGATCTAGTGGGGTTTTGGTCGCTCTCCAGTTATGCCAGGCCTGGTTTCGAAGTTTAATTTTAGATTTGGTTTCACTAGACAGCCAAGGTGCTATTCGTTCCTTGGTTCTGATTTGTCGGTTTGGGGCGTGAGAGTCAAGTATCTTCAGGAAAGTACTATTAAAGTGTGCCACGCTCTCTTCAAGTGGTAAAGTTTTCAGGGTGGACCAATTGCAGGATTGGAGTTCAGCAAGGAAAAGTCTTGGGACAAATTTCTTCTTGTTTCTAACAAGTCTATATGAGGGGGGGTTATTAGATGGACACTTGTGTTTTTGGATATAGGTAATAAGGTGGTCACTGAGGTCATTTGGGAGTGTCCCTGTAGTATAATTATGTGTGTCTTTATTAGTAAGAATCCAGTCAATGATGCTCTCTTTTTGTTTAGGGTTGCCAATTCTGGTAGGAGAAGAAATATTTTGGGAAAAACCATGAAGGTTAATTGCGAGGGGGTTTTTGGGTGCAGTGTAGAGGGACCAGTCAAGGTTAAAATCACCTATTACTATGGTTTCTTGAGGGCAATTGGAGGCAAGCCAGCTGAGCAATTGTTCAAGGTTATCTGAGTTATTTCCTGGTGGTATATAAATGACAATGAGATTAATGAATATTTGGGTATTTAGGCAGATCTTTAGTGAGATTAGTTCTATATTGGAGATTTTGGGGGGTAGGATAGGATTAGGGATGATGTTAAGGGTATTCTTGAATAATACAGCTAATCCCCCTCCCTTTTTGTTAATCCGATCATCCCTAAGGATGTTATATCCAGGGGGAAGGATTTCTTCATCCTTAGTAGTTGGTTTGAGCCAGGTTTCAGATAGGCACATGATGTCTGGGGAATGGGTAGCTACCATCGCATGAAAATTATGAACCTTATTGTTTATATTTCTTAGATTAAGGTGAAGTATAAGGAGGGAATTGGTAGAGAAACGGGCAAACTTTAGGGAATTAGAGTCAGTGGTAGTGGTAGGACCTGGATTGGGGTGGATGTCACCATCTGTGGCAATACAAGTTTTCAAATGATCTAACAATCTTTGCAGCTTGAATAACAGCTTGAGATTAGATTTAGTTGTAGATGGCTTGGGGTAGCGGAAAGTAAGATACACTGGTTTAGGATTGTGAGTATAGGGGGGGTAGTGGGGATATGTGTTGGTGTGATGGGGGTTGTTTGAGTGTGTCCTAGTGTAGGTTTTGGGGAAAGGAATCCCTGAGAGTGTTTGGTTTTCATATCTGGTTAAGTAATAAGGAATAAGGAGGAGTACTACTGTGGGAAGGATAATAGAGTATGAGGCTTTACCCATGATATGGGAGAGAAAGGCTAATGGGTAAGCTGAGGTAGAAGATTTTACTTGGTAGTTAAGGTAGGCCTGGAGTGTGGGATTAGAGTTGGTAAATTAACTGGTGGTCAGGATTGGTCAAGAGAAAAGGGGGATGGGCTAATGACCTTATAAATGTAGAGGTAGTGGGGGCGGGTGGGATAAGGGGGCAGGGTGGGGCGCGGAGCGAGCCCGAGCGGAGCGAGGGCGAAGCGGAGCGGGGAAAACACTGCCAGGAGTCTGCAGGGTCTCAGAGGTAGCCGTAGGTTGGTGAACCAGTTTATGTTAAGGTAAGCTACTTATTCAGTGAAACACCACCTAAATTCATGGAATTATACTGTAAGATTGCCAGATTTTGCTAGGTGCTGACTAGTTCCTGCCAACGGAACGCTTCCTTAGTGTACAAATTAGTGGGTAGGCTAATAGTTTTACCCTAGTGTCCCTTTTCACTCTTTGCCGGATCATTTATAAATAGAACAGTATCATGGAACTCTGCTTGCCGGATCATTTATAAATAGAACAGTATCATGGAACTCTGCTTGCCGGATCATTTATAAATAGAACAGTATCATGGAACTCTGCTTGCCGGATCATTTATAAATAGAACAGTATCATGGAACTCTGCTTGCCGGATCATTTATAAATAGAACAGTATCATGGAACTCTGCTTGCCGGATCGTTTATAAATAGAACAGTATCATGGAACTCTGCTTGCCGGATCATTTATAAATAGAACAGTATCATGGAACTCTGCTTGCCGGATCGTTTATAAATAGAACAGTATCATGGAACTCTGCTTGCCGGATCGTTTATAAATAGAACAGTATCATGGAACTCTGCTTGCCGGATCATTTATAAATAGAACAGTATCATGGAACTCTGCTTTGAGTGTCCATCTCTGACAGGATGTCACTAGAATATATCTTGAAAGTCCTGTCCCTCATGTGGTTTGTAAACCATTGTAGGATGTTGTTGCCAAAGTTAAGCCTTTGCTGTTTATTAATCATTTTCAAGTGATTTACTACTTCAAAGCCACATGTAGAGGATTTCAAGTATCATCATCATCACCGACCATGCTGGCTGATTTGTCCATGGTCAGGGAGGGTACATAACTAGGATAGCCATTCACAGTGGCCAAAGCATTGTGGGCACGTCTTCTCATTTCGAGCATTAATGACACCCACCATATGCTGGTAGGCCAGTACTAGTGGACTCTTTCCTGGTCAAGCTCATGAAGTAGGACACCATCCCTTTCAAAGATGGCATAAGTCCTGTCACTCAAAACCACTGTTGTAGCAGCCAATTCCAATTGCATACTGACATCTCATCTCTTTCACAGGTGGATTTGATTCTGACAGAGTATTTTTCCATGCCATAAGACCACCACCTGTGCCTCCTACATTATCATCCAGTTTGTGTTGACAGACCTGTCACATTAGACTTTTTAATGCGTATGCATATGAGGATGGCTGTGGCCTACTATACCCCCTGCCCTTTGTAATATATGTGGTGATATTTGATGGAGGCCCTGTAGAAGGTCACCTTGCTGGAACTGGCAATATAGGGGAAATATATGGGTCTATATTACATTATCAAAGCTTTAAAACTTCGAATTTGATATGGTCAACACCATATAATCAAAGTCTTGAAACATTGAAAATATAATAAAACAGAACAACCTACAAAAACAAACCATTTAAACACTCTAAGCAAGGGGTCAAGCCCCCCTGCATCCCCACACCCCCCGCTACTTAAATATATGAACTCAGAGATCACACTACAGTGCAAAAACGGGAAATCTTCCCTTTTTGCACTGTTTTGAGATCTCTGTTAAAAAATTCAAAGTTTCAAGACTTCAATCATATGGTGTCGACCATATCACATTCAAAGTTTTAAAACTTTGATCTTCTGATATAGATGCAAATATATATGGCATACCTGTGAACTGCCTGGTTGATATGCAGACACATTGGTAATGATACTCTGAGCTGCAAACTGCCTGGTAGTCCACAGAATGGTAACATTTTAATCTGATATACCTTTATGACTTGACCAGGTGTGTGTTTTATGGTTCTCTTTCTTCTCTTGTTCGAAATCACATATACTCATCCATATACAGAAGCCAGAAAATTAGGGTAGATGTATCTATCTTCTCCAAAAGATCTGTTACTACTGATGTACCACAAAGTTTGATCCTTGGGTAATTCCTCTTTGATATCTAATTGTCAGAGGTCAAAGCTAATGGTAAAAACATTGCTAACCAAGTTTGCAGGTGATACAGACTTGGTGGCATCATAAACTGTCCAGATGATAGCAAGATCTTTTAGGAAGGCCTTTTCCAAACAAATAGCTGTTGTCAAAGCCAGAGCCTAAAAGTAAAGACCAAAAATGTATAATTGGGTCCTTCTGCAACCATGAGATTCCCTGCAAAAAACACACCCTTTAAAAACTGACCCCCAGTAGTGAGGGATATGGGAACCCTTGTTGAAGATGAGCTATCATTGGATCACCACTTATCCACTGTAGTAAGGAAGTCCTTTTTCATATCACAACTTATTTCCTTATTTTTTATTTATATTTGTTTACCGGGGTAGTACACAGATATCAGTGGACCATTTGTAGGCAGAGCCTGTGCGAATCATATAAGAAATGAACAAAGCATATTTACAGATACAAGGATATGCTAAAAAAAAATATATATATATATATATATATATATATATATATATATATATATATATATATATATTTGACGATACAAGAACATGCTACAAAATTTAGTTCAAGAAGCAGTTTACAATGTCAAAACATGATCTGAAAAAACAGAATTATGCTTAGCAGACCTTTTAAGATTAGATGTGGCCATAATAACAGGGATGGCTTATGCTATAGGGATAGCAGTATATCATTATATAGAGAGTTTAAAGGTACCGATGGACAGGATACTTCAGAACCACAAATAAAAATAAAAAAATGCTGCAACAAATCCTTTAATATGTTTAAGCACTTTTGTTCTGAAACAGAAGGAACTTCATCAGAAACAATTTACTAAACCACTTCCTCCTTTTTAAATACAAAAAGGCACCACATTAAAAGCTGGAATATTTAATTGCTTGAATGCTATTTAAGGTACCTTGATGACACTTTTATTTTGTGGAAAGGTAACTTAGATGAGTGAAAGTCTTTTATGGACTTTTTGAACCTACTACTTTTTGTAGATAATTTACCCCTGTAAATGAAGAATTTCTTACCACACTGCCATCAGTAACCCTGATGAATGATCCTCAAAACCCATTTGTCTGAAACTACCTGTTGCCAAAAAGCAGAGTGGAGATTCAGACTTTCTGGAGGAAAAAAGGAGCTACCAAAGGGGGGGGGGGGGGACAAAGTATCTTTAAAGAGCTACTCTGACCTGTTGGACTGTCTTTGGTTTTTGGAACCCTCTTGTTATTTCTTTTTAAATGTCAGTTAGCTTACATTTTGTTCAGACTCTTTATTTTGTTTCTTACCAAAACTGAATGGGCAGTTAGAGAATCCCTTGGAAATTTGAAAAAGAAGGGTTGAAAAATCTTAGATATTCCCTGAATCAGCTTACCCCTTTCATCACACTTTTTGGTCACCTCTGCAGCAGAGGGGCCAAAACTAAAATATTTGTCCAAAGGAGAATTTAAAATCTCCTGTTTGACATCATCTAGGAGTTTCTGAGAATGCAGTCATGCAAACCGCCTCAAAAGAGTACCAGTGGACAAAGACCTTGAAATATCAACAGAGTCATACTCACTGTTTACAAATAGTGACTTGAAAAATAGAATTAAATTACTTAAAGCAAATGTTTCCTGACAAGAAGAAACTGATCGCAAAACATTCTTTATGTTTTCACAGTTAGTCATGGCAAACCTTAAAATATGAGTCTGACAATTCAAAATTCCTAAAATCAAAGTCGCAGAAGCATACATTTTTCCCACACGTAGGAATAATATAATAATAATAATAATTATAATAATAATAATAATAACAATATAATAACAAAACAGTGGTGCAACCAGTACTACTGTATGGTACAGACACCTGGGCAGTAAAAGCAGAACAGTTGAAGAAGCTAGAGGTGATGCAAATAAAGTGCCTGAGAAAGGTGACAGGATGTGCACTGTGGGACAGATGAAGAAAGGAGGACATAAGAGCAGAAGCCAATCTCGCTCCAATTGCAGAAGCAATCAAAGAGAACAGATTACGGTGGTTCGTGCACGTGTAGAAAAGCAGAAGACAATCTGGTGACGATTTGGGACCGACAGGAAGAAGGTAAGAGGAAGAAAGGACATCCAGCAAAGAGGTGGATGGATTGTGTGAAAGAAGATCTGCGACAGTCAGGCATGAGTGTTGAAGGTAAGAGCGTAGCACTGAATCAAGAGAGTTGGCGACAGTTACCATGATACCCCGACCCCATGTAGAAAAATGGGAAAAAGAGGGCTGATGATGATGATGATCAATAATCTTCCCATCCTTATCAGAATTAGCAAAGTATATAGTGGCAGTAGGACTAACCACAGCGCTAGCTGTCTGATCAAGTTTGGGAAGAGTGTATAAAAACCTAAAAGATTGAGGAAATGTATACATCCTATCTGCCCTTTATGGGCAGCTGGATGACTGTTAGGAAAATTGCAGGCAGTAACATAGACATCCTCAAAAGCTGACAAAACAGGAGGAATGGGATCAGGTTCTAGAAATTCTTTCTGTAACAGCTCATTGTATTTTTCTTAAGGGCTGAGAGATCTCAGTGTTGTCCCACTGAAAACACTAGCACATTCTAGAAATAGTTTCTGAGAAAGAGGATTCCCCATAGGGAGAGTCAGAAGCTGAGCTCTCCTCTGAGTCTCACTCAGAAATTTAAGGAGAAAACCCTGCATCTGTCCCTTCATCCTTTTTTCCTTCCAGATTCAAAATGTTTAATCTCTTCAGGACAGGAGGTATCCATTTTCCTTTTACTAAACGAAGGGCAACCACAAAGCATCCTTTAGCTGTGTCCAAAATCTCAAAGGCAATACATAATTGTATACAGAGCTGTTTGTTAATGGAGCCAGCTAGACTGAGCCAGAAGATATAGCAAACCTAGTGGCCAATAAATTCAGCTCCAGCTTTACCCCTATTTCTCCCTCAACCTTCCCTCAGGAAATACCATCAAATATAACTCCCCCTCCTATAACTAAGGACCAGGTCCTTAATGTTGTCCAAAAGCACTGCATCAATGTGCCCAAACAATATGCCAGGATACCTTCTAAACAGCATGAATCATGACCTGTAAGTCCACTGGTATTACTATTTAGGTTCATAGGTTCATAGGTGGATACTAGGCTATCTGCCCTAGGGCATTTATAAGCCTAGCCAGAGTGTATTTGGCTTCCGCCTCCCTATTAGATTAGCCTACTGTGCCTCTGTAAAGCAGGTCACAGAAGGTACCCTTTTAAGATTAGTTTACTGTGCCTCTGTCTAGCAGGGACACAGGAGAGATCCCAGGGGTGAATTTGTAATTTCCCATCCACGCGTCCAGATTTCGCTTGAAGAGGATCAGCGAGGGGCTATGTCTAACATGAATTGGGATTCTATTCTAGAGTGAGGGGAGCCTCTGGGAAATGAATCTGTCCCTCCAGCATGTCCTATTTATTTTTGTGCTGAGGTTTAGGTCCCTGGAGCGTGTAGCTCTAAGGGACTTGGATTTTTTGAGGTGGAGCATGTCCATTAATTCTGGGTTTGACATGGCTTTGTACATCAGGCATAGATCACCCCTGAGTAGGCGGTAAGCAACTGAGTAGAGCTGGAGTTTCTTTAGTCGAGCTGCATATGACATCTGTTTGTAGCCCATGATCCTCTTGGTGAGGTACTTTTGGGGTCTCTCCAGTTGCTGCAGGTGTCGGGTAAGGTACATCCCAAAAGGGCCATAGTATTCAATTATGGGCCTGATGAGTGATGAGTAGAGGGGCACAATGACCTCTCTTGATCTAGATGCGAACCCTTTCATGATAAGGTGGGCTATATAGAAGGTCTTTCTAACCACTTTGGCAACGTGATTATCAAAGGAGAGATTACTATCTATGTTGGTCCCCAAATCTCTAATTACTTCTTCCGTACTTAATGGATTACCACCTATGTGGTAATTTGTGGGCACCTTGTTTTTCCCAAAGGGGATGACTATGCACTTTTTAGCATTTAGCTTGAGGCTGTGGCTCTGGCACCAAACATCTGTCTCTGTGAGACCCTTTTGGAGGATGCTTGTGTTATCTGGAGATTCGATTATGGCCCCCAGTTTGCAGTCATCTGCGAACTTTGTCAGCCATAATCCCCCCATGTTAGCCTGAACCTCAGAGAAGTATATACCGAACAAGAGAGGTCCCAGAACTGAGCCCTGTGGGATGCCACTTGTAACTGGTTTGGATTCGGACATGGCACCTGCGATTCTGACCATGTGGGTTCTGTCTCTGAGCCAGTTTGCAACCCATCGTGTGATATAGGGGTTGATATTTAAGCTGGTAAGCTTATTTATGATGCCCGAGTGGGGTATTGTGTCGAAGGCTTTTGCGAGGTCCAGGTAGGCTGTGTGGACTACCTTGCCCTCATCTATGGCTTTGGTAACTGTTTCAAAGAAATCAACTAGGTTTAAGAGGCAAGATCTGCCCTTAACAAAGCCGAATTGGGTAGGGTCCAGTGTCTGGAGGCTCCCAATGTCGTTGTTTATGATTTCCATGATAATACGCTCTATAGCTTTACAGACCAGACTAGTCAGACTTATGGGGCGATAGTTTCCGGGGTCCGTTGTGGCACCACCTTTGTGGAGTGGGACCACTGTAGCTGTACGCTATTCTTTGGGTACATATCCTGTAGTAAGGCTAAGTTTGAACAGTGACTTAATGTGAGGGTTCAGTTCTTCTTGGAGCTCATGTAAGACACAGCCTGGGACACCATCCGGTCCCATAGATGCTGTGTTTTTTGCTTTGGAGAGGGCAGCTTTCACCTGTGCATCTGTGATGTCAGGGAGGTTACATTCAGTGGGGATAGGCATTTCCCCCTTGGGGGGGGAGGGGGGGGAGAAGTTTGCACTGAATCTGTCTGCCAGGATGTTGGCTATGTCTGTAGGTTCGGTATATTTTGTACCGTTATGCAACAATTCAGAGCATATCTGGGAGTTTCCGCCCATGTTCCTGACATAACTAAAGAAGGCCTTGTGATTATCTTTAGTGTCTAGGGCAATTTTTCTTTCGAAACTGGCCTTTGATGATTTTATGAGGGATCGAAGTTTCTTGCTAATACTGATCAGAGATGCCTTCCCTTTTGGGATTTTGCTCTGTCATGTAGTAGCTTCCTCCTTCTGTTGTATAGCTTATTTATGCGCGGGGTCCACCAGACCGGTCTCCTGTTTTTGGAGGAGTGAGTCTTGGTTTTATTTGGGATAGCACGATCCATGCATTCCTGCAGGTGCTCATAGAATGCATTTGTAAAGGATTCTGCAGATTGGGCTGTATTATCCTCTGGCCCAGGGGCTTTGAAGGATTCCACCTCAGTGTTGAGAAGTGCAAAGTTGGCTTTTGAGAAATTCTTTACAGTGATTTCCTTGGCTGGGGGTGGGGATGGGATATGGATGTCCAGGGAAATTTGGTTATGGTCTGATCTTACCAATGAGGGGTTTACCTCTGGTGTGGAACATAGAGTCCCCATGTTGGTGATGACCAGGTCCAATATGTTGTTCCCTCTTGTGGGAGTGGTGACCAGTTGTTCCATTGCGTTAGAGTTTATAAATTCAAGGAACCATTGGGCGAGGGTGTTTGGGCTTGAGTAGTTTTCCCAGTCAATGTTTGGGTAGCTGAAGTCACCCAATTACATAGTGTTTGGAGAGACCTTCATATTCTCCAGTGTTCTCAGGAATGCCAAGTGGGGTTCCTGTAATAGGGAGGGTGTTCTGTAGCATGCTACAAACTGAAAGGCAGTTTTGCCCGCTGTTAGTTGCACATGGATGGTTTCCAATGCTTTGTGCAGTACCACTAACCTGGAGGTGTAGGTATCTTTGATGAATATAGATATTCCCCCTCCTTTTGTGCTTCGGTCTGAGTTTTGGGGCCGAAACGCATGGTATGAGTTATAACCTGGTAGTGCTGGGGTGCTCCCAGGAGCCTTGAACCAGGTTTCTGTTACTGCACAGACATCGATTTTCTCCATACTGAGGAGAGCCTCGAGTGCGTGCATCTTGAGGTTTAGACTTCTGGCATTGAGTAGCATTACCTTTAGTTTTTTATCCTTGGGTTGTCTATGGAGGTGGGTTTGTCCTTTGAGCCTTGCCTAAAAAAGGCACTATGGGGGTGGAAAGAGCCTTGGCCAGTATACGAAAGCCTAAGGGTGACAGGTGCAAGCCGTCCCTAGCGAAGCAACGTGGCTTGTCGAGCATGTCATCCCAGGCTGACAGACACTGGATCCCCTTTGAATGACACCAATACTTTAGCCAATTGTTGAAACTGATCATTTTGTCTTTATACTGTGGCATCATTCTTGGGTAGAACAAGATGCTACTCAAGGTCAGGGTCATACCAGCCTGGGCTACATGGTCAGAGATCTCCTCTATGTCTCTTTTCATGTAGTCCAGGGAGGTACATCTCAGGTCATTCACACCAGCATGGACAATGACGGAGTCATACTTGTACTTGCTTTGGAGTGACCTGAGTGCTTGCATTATGTGGCGGATTTAATTGTAGTTTCCAAACAGACTTTGTGCCTTTACAAATGGTGAACAGCAACAGTCATCCCTCTGCACAAAGGTGGGCTATCTACAGACCTTGGAAACTATAGACCCATAAATCTCACTAGTCCTGTATACAAATGCCTATGATCAATAATAGAGGATATATCTAGACGCTGGACCCAACCCAGCATAGTTTGGTTTCGTAAAGGGCAGGTCATGCCTGCTCAAACTGATGGATTTCTTTGAGAAGGTCACCAAAGCAATGGATGAGGGCAAAATGGTTCACACCACCTACCTTGACCTGGCCAAGGCATTTGACAAAATATCCCACCTGAGCATTGTTAACAAACTCAGGATGTTAGGTTTAAACTTTTATGTCACCTGGTGGATAACCAGTTGGCTCACAGACAGGACACAGGAGGTTAGAACTAGTGAGTCCACCTCTATAAAGAGGCCAGTCACAAATGGAGCCCCTCAGGGATCAGTCCTGAGACTGCTCCTTTTTGGCAGTTACTTCTCGGAAGTCAATGCCAATGTCAATAACCTTTGACTGACTAAATTTGCATGACTACAAATTAGGAGCAGTCATAGAATCTCCCACTGATAGAAATGTTCTTTAGAAAGGCTGACACAGACAAATAAATGGTGTCAGATCATGGACTAAAACTAAATGCCAAGAAATGCATAATAGTATCCTTCAGGTAGTCTCCATCCCTGGTAACTATCATACTGATAATGCATCTCTAAGAGATGACCCAGTAGTCAGAGAGTTGGAGGCACACATAAACAGTAATTTAGCCTTTGACCATCACATGTCCACAGCAGTGAGTAAATCATTCTATGTTGTGCAAGTTACATGCAAAAAATATGGCATCTAGGTTCAAAGAAGTCATTGTTCCACTATATTCAGCATTCATCAGACCTATCATTGAGTACAATGTCCACTTTGATATGTACCTAACTAGGTACATCCAACAAGTGGAACGTCAACACAGGTTCCTCACTAAAAGAATACAGGGCATAGGTAACATGTCCTGTGCAGACCACCTCAAGGCCCTATCCCTGTATTCTGTCTCCTACAGGCTATTGAGGGGAGATCTATGCCTGGCATACAGGGCATTGTCAGACCCCACTCTGATGGACCTCCTGCATATCCACAAAGCAAACAGTTCCAGAATTGCCTGTTCTAAAGACTTAAACCTTGCCTGGGATATAAATAGGATCTGCTGGTGAGATAGGTATGTATCCCAGAGACTACCCCATCTATGGAACAGACTACCCATCCATGTGAAGCCGTGTTACTCCCTAACCCAATTCAGTAGAAGAGGAATTTCATCCCTGGTTTGGCACCTATGTCTCTAATGGACACAGGTCCTATAAATGGTTCACCTCCCAGGCCCCTGCTTGTAAATGTTTCATCTTCCAAGCCCTTGCTTACACTAATCAAGGGTACCAGAACTTGTTTGAGATTTGGGATGCATGACTAGGCTTACAAAAGGCCCCTGTGATCATTAGCCGAGTACACACTAATGAAACTATAAAAGATTTGTAATAGTTGCTTGTCTGAGTACAATGGAAAGCAGTCCGTACATTCTAGCTATGGTTTGCTGCTAAAGGTTATGTAAGTAAACTTGCAGGGGTGGAAGGAAAGCATAATTTTCCTGGTAATATATTTCTTGTCTACAACAATAATACTGAGAATAGGTTCATAAGATCATACTAGGATACTGGCCTATAGGCCCTTATAAGCCAAGCCAAGAATTTTGGCTATGTTCCCACAAAGTCAGCACCTGTTTCCCCTGTCCAGCAGGGACACAGGTAGGATCCCAGGGGTTCATTGGTTAGTACTAGGCTAACTGCCCTTGTGAGCCATTGTAAGCCTAGCCAATTATCCCTTGTGAGACTCAAACCTTGCACCTTGTGTTTGTAAGGCAAACACCTTAACCATTAGGCCATCCTCCCAACCCCATCATCAGTAGGGTAAAACTAACCTGTCTCATGACGGTCTAAATCCAGGGTGTATTTTCTGTTTCCCATCCAGTCATCCAGGTTCCTCTTAAAGAGGGCTAGAGAGGTACTCTGCTTGACATGGAGTGGGAGTCTATTCCACAGATGGGGGAGTCTTTGGGACACAAATCTATCCCACCAACATGACCTATTAATGTCACAAACCATGTTGAGGCCTTGCATGCGGGTTGTGCAAATGGAGTTTGACTTACAGATATGCAGCAACTCCTTGTCAAGAACCTCTGTGGTCTCTCCAGCTGCTGCATGTGCTTGGCAAGGTACATGTTGAAGGGGGCATTGTACTCTATTATAGGTCTGCTAAGGGAGGAGTACAGGGATGCTATGACCTCCTTGTTCCTGGATAAAATACCCTTACTTATGAGGTGGGCCATGTAGAAAGCCTTCCATACAACTGAGGCAATGTGGTGGTCAAAAGTCAGGTTGCTATCAACCTGGGTGCCCAAGTCATGCATGCTTAGCACATTGTTATTAATGTGATAATTAGTGGGTATGCGATTTTTACCAAAGGGGATAATGAAGCATTTCTCAAAATCCAGTTTGATGTCATGCTTCTGGCACCAGTCATTAGTTTGGGTAAGGCCCACTTGGAGGATGTTCACATTACTAGGGGAATTTATCACAGCACCAAGCTTGCAGTCATCTGCAAACCTGGTCAGTCACAGACTACTGGTTTTGACTTGCACCTCAGAAAAGTACATCCTAAACAGTAGAGGGCCCAAGACTGATCCTTGGGGTACACTGCTTGTTGTGGGTCTACTACTAGAGGTTGCTTCTCCTATTTTGACTAAGTGGGTTCTAGCTGAGCCAGTTAGCTACCCATCTGGTAACATACAGGTTGATACCTAGCTGAGAAAATTTATCTATTATACCAAAGTGGGGAATACTGTCAAAGGCTTTGTCTAGGTCAAGATAGTCAGTGTGCACTATTTTCCCCTTATCCATGGATTTGGTGACTATTTCAAAGAAGGTGACAAAATTTAACAGGCATAATCCCCCATTGACAAAACCAAACTGTGTAGGGTCAAGTGTCTGGAGGTTGCCAATGTCCTTGTTCATAAGGTCCATGATAATGCATTCCATGGCTTTGCAGATCAGGCTAGTTAGGCTGAAGGGCCTATAACTGCCTGGGTCAATGGACCCTCCACCTTTGTGTAGAGAGATGACAGTGGCTGTCCTCCATTTGGCTGGGATGCAGCCGGTGCTCAGGCTTTGCTTGAATAGGGTGCATAATGGAGCTGAGAGCTCATGCCTGAGTTCATGTAGGATACAACCAGGGACGTTGTCTGGTCCCATGGAGGCTGTATTTTTTGCCTTTGAGATGGCATTAAAGACCTGCTCCCTGATGATGAGGGGAGGGGGACAGGTGATGGGGATGTCCTGATTTACTGATGGGGGAACAAAGGGGTGAAAATTTCACTGAACCTGTCTGCCAGCAGGTTGGCTATATCTACTGCATTTGTGTATGTGGTGTTACTGACCACCAGTTCAAAGTAGATTTGGGTGTTACCTTTGAGATTGGGGATGTATGTGAAGAAGCCCTTGTGATTGTCCTTAGTGGGTGTGGCCAATTTGGGCTTGAAGTTAGCCATAGAGGATTGCACCAGTGACCTTTTTGCTTGTTCAGACAAAGGAAAGATTGCTTCCAACTTGGCACCTGTTCCTTCTTGGTCATAGACAGCAATTTTTTCCTTTTATTGTAGAGTTTGCTTATTGCTGCTCCCCACCAGGCAGGTTTACTCTTCCTTGAGGAAGATTATTTGGTCCTGTCAGGTATTGCTGAGCCCATACAGCTATGTAGGTGCTCATATAGTTTTTTTTTTTGGTGTAGGCTTGCACATTAGTGATAGTTCCAACTGAAGTGATTGTGGCTGTGAAGCCGCTTATACCTGCTCTCAAGAGATTGTAGTCAGCTTTGGAAAAGTTTTTTGTTTGACCCTGATGGGTTGGGGTCAGGGGAGATGGTGAATCAAGTGATCACTTTATGGTCAGATCTTACCAAGGAGGATGACACTGTAGGAGTGTTACACTGGCTATTCATGTTGGTTAGGACCAGGTCCAGAATATTTTCACCTCTCGTAGGGGTATCAACCAGCTGATCCAATGCACTGGCACTGATGAAGTCGAGGAGTCTCTGGGCATTCATGTTTGGACTGAATCTTGATGGATTCAAGTAAGTCCAGATAGGTGGAGTGGGTGTCCTGAGTCATAATTGGGGGTCTGTAGCTAGTCAGTCATTTTCTGCTTGTATTAAGGCATCATACAGGTGATGGTAGGAATGGTGCTTAAGGCTAGGGACATACCTGCCTGGGACACATATTCAGTGAGATCAATCATGTCTCTCTTTATATAGTCCAGAGAGGTAGTCTCAAGTCATTCACACCAACATGGACTATTGCAGAGTCATAACAGTACCTGTTGTTAAGAGACTTGAGTGCATGCATGATATGGTGGATTCTAGCACCTGACAGGCAACGTACCATGACTTTTTTGTTGTGTAGCCTGGTGAGGGGCACATCTGTGTGTCTCACAATAGAGTCTCCTATGACTAGTATGTTGGGTTTGTGGTTGGGCCTTAGAGGCTGTAAGACACAGGCGTGTGTACTATGTTGTGATGCTTGGTGCTGTGGGCTATGATGTGTGTGTGTGTGTGTGTGCGTGTGTGTGTGTGTGTTTACTTCAGAGGTCTCTTTTGTTTAGGTATGTTTTTGTTGAGAAACTCTGCATATGTTGGAGTGTGTTATACAGGTGTGGGTGGTGTTAGAGGTGTGGTGTTTGTAGAGTTTGCGCAAACCACCTTCTCAGTGCCAGATGTACTGGTTTGTGACTGAGACAGCAAGGATTCTAGATTCTTAATGTAATTGCATCTCTCACATATTGTGTTCCTAGGTGGTAGTAGTAGATGGTTGTCCGTGTACATAAGGCAGTTGCTACACTGTCTCAGGATGCCCATATCAACCAGACTAGCAGGAAAAACCATAGGAAACTGTCCATCCATGGTTATCAAGATCTGTGGAAGAGAGGTCAGGGATAGTAGAGTGGGCACTATCTGAGGAGGGTACCTATAGGTGTGGGTAGGGCTGGATAAAATCAGTACAGTAACTGAAAGCGAGGGCCTCACTTACATATGAGTGCTGGTAGGGAAAAATGCAACCGAGATACCTCTCAAAAGGTTAAAACAGCACAGCAGCAGTGCACAACAGGCAAACACAAACCCATGCAAATGCTGGGCTTAAATACCACAAAAACAAAAGTAAAATAGAAACACTGGAATTGACCAATCAAGCCTTGTCCCTGAGCTCTTAGCTCAACACCATATGCCGGACCAGTTCCAACCATTTCACCTACTCCCACTAGGTTTAGGCAGGCCCTGAACAATACAATATGGTATAGCAGGAAACATAGGACTCATACAAACAGATCTGGATACAGCAAAACCTGTAACCAGACTATGATCAAGGTATTAAATATCTGTTTAGATTATTTAACACAGGAAAACATATACACACTTAGATATAACAGTAGCAAACAAGAGCAAACTGATTTAAACAAATTAACCAATTAACCAATAAAAAGCTAAAAACTGAGCCGTGTTCCAGCAATCTTCAATCACACAACTTCTAACTGCACACTCCTGCTACTAGGGTGCAGGGGAACAGTCTATAAAAAAAACCTGGCCTGGCCTGGATCAGTGTTCAAGTTATACAAAAAGAGCTAGATTCAGCAGGTCTGAATCTAGTCTATGCTACAGCAAACAAGTCACACCAATTTCAAAAAGAAACAGTTCAAATAAGCAGGCACAATAAGCCTTCAACTAGCAATTCCCAGTTCAGATGAGCAGAATCTACCTTCTCCTCCCACAAGACTGCAGACAACAAACCTTCTTAATGTAAAATAACTGGCCTGAGCCCAAGTGCTTAAACCAGAACTAAGACACTTTTAGAATAAGACACATTAAGCCTTCAACCAGCAATTCGCAACTTAGAAGGATGTAAGCTACTTCTCCTACCACATGAGTGTAGACTACAAACCTTCCTAAGGTAAAACAACTGTCCTGAAACCCAAGTGCTTAAACCAAAAGGCTTACAATGACAGTTACAATTTAATCAGGCTACTAACAAGCAGTAATAAATGCAGCAGAATAAATGTAATTGAATACTTTTAAGAACAAGCAGCAAAAGCAAACTAAAGTAGTAAAGTAGAAAGAAACACAAATGCAGTAAAAGCAGATGAATAAAGCGCAAATATTTTATTTATTTTTAGATTAATTGGAATATGGAAACTAAACAAATATGTGGAGTATTATCATGCAAAGATCTCCAAAATTAAAATGAATTAGGTTCATCAAATGGGCAGGTTATAAAATGCTAATGGCATGTTCTGTAACTACGATTTCAGGTTATGTGAACTTTCAATAATGTGCTTTTTTGTGATGGTGAAATTAAGTTTGTGTTTATCTTAGGTCCTGAGAAAAGCATGCCAAAGTGAGTCTTTAACAGAACTGACAATTTATTTTGTAGGAATAATCTTGATGAATTCTTCTTAGAGGGATCACTGGCTGGGTCATTTTTGGAAGGATTTAATTTCAGTATTTTAACTCGGCAGTTACCTTAACAGGAATACAGAAGATAGGCCTTGTTGTTTGACTATCCGTCTTTCTTTCTTTTCTTTCATTTTTCACATTGTGGGCATGTAAACCTGCGATGACTGGATTGCTGTCTTGTATAGTTTAATGATTTTCTTAAAATGATACACAATGCTAAGGGACACATTCTTAAAGTCTTGCTGTCATTGCAAATAGCTTACTCCAGCCTTTCTATAAATCATGCTTACACTGGGACCAGATTCCAAATGACTTCCTCTCAGTGTAAGAGACTTATTTAGCAGTGTTTATAGCAAAACATAAAATAATGATACCTGGCCAAGATTCATGAAGAAACACCCTAACTTAAAGCACAGGTGTAGTTTCCCAGATAGGGTATGCATTTGTAACAGTTAGGACAACATTTATGTTACAAAAAAATGAAAACACCCCTTATATGAGTTCATTGCTGCAGCATGAATCAAGGTCATTGTTATAGAGTTCAAGCTAAGATTCATTAGACTTGGTGCACTGATGTTTAACTGAAGGAGTAAGCTGTGGGCTGGCAATGGAGACCAACTGCCAACATAATATTACACACCGTGTTCTGTGTATACAGTCTGCAAAAGTACATATATGTACAATCATATTTCACACATGGTACAGAACTTGTTTATATGATATTTTGAAATCATACTGTTTATAATGGCTGCACAGTCCACAGTGATGTAATGTTCAGAACAGGTGTTTATATATGAATGGTGGATCTCTGCACCGGTGTTATAATCAGTTTCTCCCCTTCCAGTTCTGAGGAAGTTCTAAATTGTTTAGAACAAAAGCGCTCAACGTTCAGTAAATCTAGACTTGTGACAGCCAGCTTCTATTGTTCTCTACTGGGCTGCAACAGGTGCTCTTCTATAATTTGTCCTTCACCTGGTTGGATTTTGAGTCACACCATTGCCTATGCTGTGAAGCCACTCACAGGATTCAAAAACACTGTCGGCATTATCACTTCTAGTCTTCCAATGTGTGTGTGTAATGAGCCCCGATGCTAACTAACAGTAAATGTGGTTAAGCACGTTTGAGTGAAGACCAGTTAGCCGCAGCATGAACTGCGGGGGGGGGGAGCAGATATGGCAATGGTGTGGACACAGGGAAGTATGAACAGAAGCAGTGCTTGTCCAGCATGCACAAGCCTCGATAGTGCTTCTCATGACCTCACATGTACTGTAGTGACAAGAAAAATGTCCTGTGGCAGCCTTAAAGAGCCATGATGTTTTTGTGTTAATCTGTTGTTGACCCAATTTTATATAGATAGGTAGGTAGATATTTTATATATAGATATAGATATGGAGAGAATTTAAGATGAGGATGATATTGAGGGTCATAAGAGGAAGGTAAGAGTTAAGCTAGATAGCAGAGGCACAGAAATGCATACCACAGACAAGTCTGAGAGGGGAGTTCGTGACACAATCAAGAATGGGGAAGACAATGGAGATGGGGGCAATAGACTCACAGAAAAAAGACACCGGTGCTGCTGGGGGTTGGAGTTGAATGCAGCAGTTGGTGGCACTATTGGGTGTGATTTTTACTGGCACTATTGTGTAGCGACATGTGAATGAGCAACAGGGTTGGATTGTGGGTGATGTGCTGGTCTGTATGCTGTTGCATATGAATGCAAAATAACTGTAGAGAAAACAAAAAAAAATAAAATGTTTATAGTGGAAAAGATATCAAGAAAGACAGTTGGGGAGAGAAAAGTACAAATATAGTCAAAAATATAGGGATAACATTATCAGAGTCTGACCAGTTTATCTATGCTATATATTGCAAAGATTATGAAGCAACAAATCTTCTGTAAAAATTACATGCCTATATGTAACCCTGTGGGACTTGAACATACAACTGTAATCAACTGTACTGTCAAAGGCACTTCATTTAAGTGCTGCAGCAGCTTCAAGAGGTAGGACTTCAGGGAAATACATTTGTCATACACTTGCAGATCAAAAAAGACGAACCCATACCACACTTAGGGAAGTTTAATCCACAACTGCAATCACCCAATCACCTGTAAAGTCAAAGACACTTCCTGTAGACATTGAGTATCAACAGTAGCCCAATAAAGGCCTTTATAAAAACTCACTGTAGTTATAGGTCACATCCTTGCAGAATGAAAGAATAAAAGATGCATCAGGAATTCCTCAGGACACCACCTCCAGGATTTAAAATCCTTATCCAAAGCCATAGTTTTTGCATTCAATAGTATGCAAAACAGAAATGCTTAAAAATTCATAGGTCATACCCAGTTTTTTCTGAGCCAACTGCTGCGCAATGACACGCAACATATTTGTGTGGCCAGTGTTGGTAAAGGCCAAATTAAGTAGACTATGATAGTGATTCTACATGACAGTTAGAGTTGTAAAACATGGTCCAGTCCTGGTCTGTTGGTATAATTTGAGCAGTAGTAGTGTTTATTAGCTGAACATTGATATTTTATATCAATTGTGCACTGCAGGAGCAGAAAATAAAAGTGATTTGGAAGCCTTACATGGACATCACTCAGGTGTGCTTATCTATTTTTTGACCAGGTTTAAGGGTGGAAAAGAGAGTACAGGAAAGATATGAAAAGTTATAAAAAAATAAGAGGGTAGCATGTTAGATGAACAACTAAGGAATGAGCAGAACAGTGGAGGGAAAGTTGGAGTAAATATTCTTTTGCAGGCAGGTGTCAATTTTTCATGCATACACAGAAGGTAATTTGGGAAAAAGAAGAAAAGGAAAGTAAACAGGTTAGGATATGTAGCAGGAGAAGGCAGGCAAGACTGACAGGGGTGGGATAACACAATGAGGGAATACAATGATGGAGACTTCAGACAGACAGGGGGAAGACAATGGTGAGTGAAGGACTGTACAACCAAAAGAAGGGATAATGACACAAAAGGGACAGAAGCACCAGGTAGAGGATATAGAATAAATCCTGCAGCTGCAATCTCACCAATCTGCAATCCAGTGGGAGATTACTCACAAACTTGTTTACCATCACCACTGGTTCCTGCCTAAGATGACAGAGATAACAGTGGACAGGGAAGTAACTCGGTGAGTCACTAGAAGAAGTTCTCCATGTGACCGATTTGGTCATCTAACCTCCTGTATATTATCTTTCCTACAATGTCTGCCAGCTGCAGATGGGTGATAAAGATGTCACCTCCACTACTACTGTTCTTGCTATTGGTGGATATAACAGTCATGACATCCAGGGTAGGGAAACCTGTACTGAATGATCAAGGTAGGGTAGGACATATGTAGGTGACTGTGGCATGCTAGGACTGAGATACTGTGGGTACCTGTAGTGGTGGTGATACTGGTGCTGGTGGTACTGGTGCTGGTGGTATTAGTGGTGATGGTGGTGGTATTGGTGGTATTATGCATTATTTATTTATTGACATTTGATTACCGGGAAAGTCCGACAGGGTAGTAGCCCATTATCAGCAGAGGCCTGGGGAAAAAGCTCCAAATTATTGCAAAACATTTTAAGAACAATAATTGTATAATATTCAAAAATAAAACAAAAACATCTGCAATGTAAATAATTATAACAAATTAAACATAATATAAGTAAATTGGTTAAGAATCAATACAAGTTGCATAACAATCCTTTAATATTTAGAGAAATTTTAGACAGTTTGTAGAGAAATTAATGCTAACTTAGTCTAATGCAAACTGAAATTGCAATATAAAGTGAGGGGGAAAAACAGGCTAATGGCATATTTACAGAGAAAGTCAGGGAAGAGAATTTGATAGAATTAAGGAAGTAAGTGAAGAAGGAAGAGTAAGGATGTGTAAGGAATGAAAAGGTACTTGTTCACATTTAGGTATATAGTTTAGCATTGTTTTGAACAAAAACATAGCCAGATTTTAGCTAAGAAGTCTTTCATAGTGGTTTTGAAAGATAGGAAGGAGGGTATTGACCTGATGGTTACAGGTAGGGAGTTCCAGGCCTTAGCAATCTTGTATGAGTAGAGACAATGCCCAGCAGATATGATATGTTTGTAGACAGTTTGTATTCGTGCTCATGGTGGTAGTGGGGTAGTGGTGGTGATCATGATGATGGTGGTAGTGATGGTGGTGATGGTATTGGTGGTGGTAGCAGTGGTGGTGATTGCACTGATGAGTGGTAGTGGTGATGGTCGTGATGGTAATTATGTTGTTTTTGGTGGTGGTGATGTGGTGATGGTGGTGGTGCTAGTAGTGGTGCTGGTAGTGGTGGTGGTAGTGGTGGTGATGGTGGTAGTAGTGGTGCTGGTATGGTGGTCATGGTGGTAGTGATGGTGGTGTTGGTGGTAGTGATAGTGGTGGTGGTGGTGCTAGTAGTCTTGCTGGTGTTGGTAGTCATGGTAGTGGTGATGGTGATGCTGGTAGTGGTGCTGGTGGTGGTAGTCATGGTGTTGCTGATGGTGATGGTGGTGGTGGTGGTGGAGATGGTGATGTTGGTATTGGTGGTGGTGCTGGTGGTGGTAGTCATGGGGGTGGTGGTGATGTTGGTAGTGGTGGTGGTGGTAGTCATGGTGGTGCTGATGGTGATGGTGATGTTGGTAGTGGTGGTGGTGCTGGTGGTGGTAGTCATGGTGGTGCTGATGATGATGTTGGTAGTGGTGGTGGTGCTGGTGGTGATATTCATGGTGGTGCTGATGGTGATGTTTATATTGGTGGTTGTTTTGGTTTTGGTAGTCATGTTGGTGATGCTAGTAGTGGTGCTGGTGGTGGTGCTAGTGGTAGTAGTAATAGTGATGTGGTGTGGGATGGTGTTGTGGTGTTGATAGTGATGCTGGTTGTCATGGTGATGGTGCTGGTGGTGGTGATGTGATAGTGGTGCTTGTAGTGGTGCTGCTGGTGGTTTTGGTTGTAGTGGTAATGTGGTGGCAGTGGTAGTGATGGTGATGTGATGGTAGTGTGAGAAGTGGTGCTTGTGGTAGTAATGGTGATGTGGTGGTAGGGGGTGGTGATGGTAATAGTGGTGGTGCTTGTAGTGGTGCTAGTGGTGGTCATGGTAGTAATGATGATGTGGTGGTAGGGGTGGTGATGGTAATAGTGGTGGTGCTGCTTGTAAATGGTGATGTGGTGGTAGGGGTGGTGATTGTAATAGTGGTGGTGGTGCTTGTAGTGGAGCTAGTGGTGGTCATGGTAGTAATGGTGATGTGGTGGTAGGGGTGGTGATGGTAATAGTGGTGGTGTTGCTTGTAGTGGTGCTAGTGGTGGTCATGGTAGTAGTGGTGATGTGGTGGTAGGGGGTGGTGATGGTAATAGTGGTGGTGGTGCTCTATGTAGTGGTGCTAGGGGTGGTCATGGTAGTAGTGGTGATGTGGTGGTAGGGGGTGGTGATGGTAATAGTGGTGGTGTTGCTTGTAGTGGTGCTAGTGGTGGTTATGGTAGTAGTGGTGATGTGGTGGTAGGGGGTGGTGATGGTAATAGTGGTGGTGGTGGTGCTTGTAGTGGTGCTAGTGGTGGTCATGGTAGTAGTGGTGATGTGGTGGTAGGGGGTGGTGATGGTAATAGTGGTGGTGGTGTTTGTAGTGGTGCTAGTGGTGGTCATGGTAGTAATGGTGATGTGGTGGTAGGAGTGGTGATGGTAATAGTGGTGGTGGTGCTTGTAGTGGGCTAGTGGTGGTCATGGTAGTAGTGGTAATGTGATGGAGGTGGTGATGGTGATGGTAATGGTGGTGGTGTTAGTAGTGGTGCTAGTGGTGGTCATGGTAGTAGTGGTGATGTGATGGTAGGGGTGGTGATGGTAATGGTGGTGGTGTCACTAGTGGTGGAATTGCTGGTGGTGGTGATAATGGTGCTGCTATCACATTTAGGGGGCTGACAAGCCTTGCCTGAGTGACAGTTGCAGGTCTTGATGATACCATTTAAGTAATAAAATACATGGACAAAAACAAAATAATAAACAAAATAAATGTACATAAAAGAAAGGTTAGCAGAAAGAGGGCAGCGTAGAGAAAAGTATGAATACAATGGCATGTACCTGTAATATAAATAAGCTACACCTGATATATAAATAAGCTACACCTGATATATAAATAGCCTACATCTGTAATATAAATAAGCTGCACCTAATATATAAATAAGCTACACCTGTAATATAAATAAGCTACACCTGATATATAAATAAGCTACACCTGATATATAAATAACCTACACCTGTAATATAAGTTGCACCTAATATATAAATAAGCTACACCTGATATATAAATACGCTACACCTGATATATAAATAAGCTACACCTGATATATAAATAACCTACACCTGTAATATAAATAAGCTGCACCTGATATATAAATAAGCTACACCTGTAATATAAATAAGCTACACCTGATATATAAATAAGCTACACCTGATATATAAATACGCTACACCTGATATATAAATAAGCTACACCTGATATATAAATAACCTACACCTGTAATATAAATAAGCTGCACCTGATATATAAATAAGCTACACCTGTAATATAAATAAGCTACACCTGATATATAAATAAGCTACACCTGATATATAAATAACCTACACCTGTAATATAAATAAGCTACACCTGATATATAAATATGCTACACCTGATATATAAATAAGCTACACCTGATATATAAATAACCTACACCTGTAATATAAATAAGTTGCACCTAATATATAAATAAGCTACACCTGATATATAAATATGCTACACTTGATATATAAATAAGCTACACCTGATATATAAATAACCTACACCTGTAATATAAATAAGTTGCACCTAATATATAAATAAGCTACACCTGATATATAAATAACCTACACGTGTAATATAAATAAGCTGCACCTGATATATAAATAAGCTACACCTGATATATAAATATGCTACACTTGATATATAAATAACCTACACCTGTAATATAAATAAGTTGCACCTAATATATAAATAAGCTACACCTGATATATAAATATGCTACACTTGATATATAAATAACCTACACCTGTAATATAAATAAGTTGCACCTAATATATAAATAAGCTACACCTGATATATAAATATGCTACACTTGATATATAAATAAGCTACACCTGATATATAAATAACCTACACCTGTAATATAAATAAGTTGCACCTAATATATAAATAAGCTACACCTGATATATAAATAACCTACACGTGTAATATAAATAAGCTGCACCTGATATATAAATAAGCTACACCTGATATATAAATAACCTACACCTGTAATATAAATAAGCTGCACCTAATATATAAATAAGCTTCACCTGATATATAAATAACCTACACCTGATATACTTGTATGAACAAATGCAATCTAAACCATCTGCTGACCTTTGCAAAACGTAAGTAGAATTTTTCACTGTATATTGCAGTTTTGGACTGTATTTTTACCATATCACTGCTTTTTTGAACTTTTTTTTCTGAAATGGTTACACTTTGCTGTAGCATAGACTAGATTCAGACCTACTGAATTTAGTTCTGTTTGTATAACTTGAGCAGTAAACCAGACCATCTTTTGTTGGACAGGGTTCCCCTGCACCCTAGTGGCAGGAGTGTGCAGTCAGAACTCATCTGATTGAAGGTTGCTGGAACAGGTCTCAGTTTTGAGCTTTTTTATTGGCTAATTTGTTTAAATCAGTTTGCACTAGTTTGCTACTTAAGTACTGCATTTGTGCAGGTTTGCACGTGTTTTAGCAAAGTTACATGGAGCTTGGCGACCAGCTCCTGCTCTGCTGTATGTATCTGATCGATCCCAGGCATCTGCTGATCTCTGCAAACCTTAAGAAGAAATTGTCATTGTGTATTATAGTTTTGAAATCCATTTAACCATATCTTTGCTTATGTGAACTGTTTTTTTTCTGAAATTGTTGCACTTTGCTGTAGTGTAGACTAGATTCAGACCTACTGAATTTAGTTCTGTTTGTATAACTTGAGTACTAAACCGGGCCATCTTTTGTTGAAGAGTGTTCCCCTGCACCCTATTGGCAGAAGTGTGCAGTTAGAACTCATCTGATTGAAAACTGTTGAAACATGGCTCAGTGTTGAGCTTTTTTATTGGTTAATTTGTTTAAATCAATTTGCTTTCATTTGCTACATAAGCACCACATTTACGTGGGTTTGTGCTTGTTTGCACATCGCACACTGCCGAGCAGCATTGGGCACCATTGGCGGTTATAGATGCAAATACTTCTGCCTGCACATTTTCCCTTAGTACTCTGCTGGTGCTCCATCAGTGAGTTCTTGTGACTGTCCCTCATTGACAGGTGATACATTCAGTGAAGCTCCTGAGATACCAACACAGATACTACCCACTAGTTCTTTGTATTTGTGTCCACTTCTCCTATCCTCTATTTTACATGGTCCTTCCTGTCCTCTCCCTGTTTTCTGACCACATCAACTTACCTAGCATTATGGATGGACAATTTCCCACAGTTTCCCCAGCCAGCCTCGTCAACATGGGCATCCTGAGGCAATGTAGCAATTGTCTCATGTACACTGACAACCCACTTTTTCTAGTCCACACAAATTAATTATGTGAGAGATGCATCTATATCAAGTACCTGGAATCCAGGCTCTCTCGCTCAGTCAATTCATGTGATACTAAGCAGGTTGTCAGCATGCACACCTCACCTCCTGCACCTACCAAATCAACAACACATAAACCTACATATGCATGGGTCCTTACAAGAAGCTTACCTAAACATCAGAGACCTCTCAAACACAAGCACACCACACAATTCAGCCTCTGTAGATCATAGTGCACATAATATATCACACACCAGTGTCTCACCTGTCAAACCACTAAGGCATAACACAAAATCAGACATCTTAGTCATGGGTGACTCAATTGTGAGACGCACAGCTATCCCTTTCACCAGGTTAGATAAGAAAAAAGTCACGGTCAATTGTCTGTCAGGTGCCAGGATCCACCACATCACACATGCATTCAAATCTCTCAAAAACAGGCACTGTTATGACTCCATCATTGTCCATGTTGGTGTGAATGACTTGAGATGTACCTCACTGGACTATGCGAAGAGAGACATGACTGAGTTCGTTGATTATGTGTTTTAGGTAGGTATGTCTCTAGCCTTAAGCAGCATTTTACCTTCGCCTAGGATGATACCGCAATACAAACAAAAAATGATTGACTTCAGCAATTGGCTTAGTTTCTGTTGTCATTCAAAGGGGATCCAGTATCTGTCAGCCTGGGATGACATGGTTGACAAACCTCTATGCTTTGCCAGAGATGGTGTTCATCTGTCACCCATGGGATTTTGTTTTTTGGTTACTGGCAAGCAAAACCTCCAACTATCAGACATGTTGAGCTTATTCAGCAATATACTAGCTTATTCCAAGCTCAACGTGTTCAATATTTGGAGATGTTTGCTTGCTGATTTGGATTTTTATCTCCAAAACTGTGAACCTTAGTGATAGTCCTATTTGCTGTTTTTATTTCCATTACTGGCTAAGGCTCTTGCCACCCCCATAGTGCCTTTTTAGGCAATGTCACAAAAACAAAATTCCTGAAGTAAAAATACCCTTTAAAAACAACCTCAAGGTTATGTTGCTAAACACTAGGAGTCTAAACTAGAAACTGCACTTACTGGAAGCAGTCCTCAACTTAGAAGATGTTGACATTTGTGCAGTCATTGAGACCTGGTTTAAGGCTGTGGAGAGCACTGCAGCTATGCCAGGTTACATTTCCTTCCACACGTTCAGACAACACATTGAAAGTGTGAGATCTAAAGGAGGTGGTGTATCAATATTCAGTAAAGATAAATACAACCCTAGATTGGTTAAACAGCACGATTCCCATGAATTACTTCAGATGTAACTGACTTTAGGTAGGACCCCTCTTCAGGTCATTGTCAGCTATAGGACCTCCTCCATGAATCAGGACATTTACTCAGCCTACTTGGAGCTACTTGAGTCAATAAAGATACAAGCAAACACACTAGTTTTGGGTGACTTTAATTACCCATCCATTTACTGGGTAAATTATGTGTTCTAACTCACTTTCCCAAAGATTCCTGGACTTTTTTAACTCCAATTCCCTAGACCAGCTGGTTGACACACCAACAAGGGGCTCAAACATCCTGAATCTGGTACTCACCAACATGGAGGACTGCTGCACCATCCCCAGTGTGTGGCCATCCCTGGTGAGATCTGACCACAAATCAGCCTCGCTAGAAGTAACTATAACACAAGCCCCCCCCCCCCCCCCCAGCAACAACTAGACTAAAAAACTTCTCCAAGGCCAATTGCAACCTCTTACATGACAGCATAAATAGCTTCCAAGAATACATATTTATCACTCATTTTTCTTAACTCACATAAAGCTTGCCACTCATCCTTACATAAATTATAACTTTTCACATGTTGTTTGAACAAAAAATATTCATCAATAACCTGCTTGCTTAAAGCTTTTTCAAAAAAACTTATACAAGAATTATTTCTAGCAGGATTAAATTCACTGACACATGGGACCTTAGGAATAATACGTTTGCCATACCCTGTGTTATATTCAAACATCCTACTGGCGTTGTTAACATTCACATTATTTTCAAGGCCTTCTGTAGAAAATTGTATTTAAAAGTTTATTTTCATAGACAAACAACAGATATTGGTCTTAATGAGAATATTGATGAGAATTATGATGTTGCAAATGACTCAATTTTGGATAGTTCATTAATGGATATTTCCATTTATGAAAATGAAATAATTGACATTCATGATAATGTTGAAAATAATGTGAATGTTAACAACACCAGTAGGATGTTTGAATATAACACAGGGTATGGCAAACGTATTATTCCTAAGGTCCCATGTGTCAGTGAATTTAATCCTGCTAGAAATAATTCTTGTATAAGTTTTTTTGAAAAAGCTTTAAGCAAGCAGGTTATTGATGAATATTTTTTGTTCAAACAACATGTGAAAAGTTATAATTTATGTAAGGATGAGTGGCAAGCTTTATGTGAGTTAAGAAAAATGAGTGATAAATATGTATTCTTGGAATCAGATAAAGGTGGTAATTGGGTTGTTTTTGACAAGCATAAATAGCTTCACAGCCCCTTCCCCCACTGATGGAACAGACACCTATGCTGAGTTATACACCAATGCTGTATATGAGCACCTGTGCAATTGTATTGACTTTGCTGTAAATGATAGAACCAAAGCAAGATTTTCAAGGAAAACAAAACTACCTGCTGGACAACTGCCATTAATAGGCTATACAACAGCAGAAAGAAACTGCGGTCTAAAAGTATGAAGGAATGCTCTCAAAATGAGAAATACTCCCTCCTCAACTTAAACAAGCAAATAAGACTTGCATTGAAGTCATCCAAAGCTAACTACAAATCAAAGTTAGTTTCCTTAACTAAGGATAACCACAAGGCGTGCTATAGTTACATCTGTAACCTCAAAGGTAAGGCCCAGATTTGCACTGAACTCGTAGTTAATGGTACCACATTTACAGAATCTGTGGATATCAAACTTGCTGGCTGACAAGTTCAGTGGAAACTTCACTCCTCTGTCCCCACCACATATAGCCCAAAGTATCTCTAACACCTGTCGCCCACCTAGTATCTCTGAGGAGCAGGTCTTAAATGCCCTCTCCAAGACCAGAAACACAGCCTCTATGGGACATGACAATAACCTGGGATGTGTTCTACATGGGTTAAAACAGGAATAGCATCACCACTGGGCAGGTTTTTCAATCACAGCTTAAACAATGGCTTTGTCCCAGCTGAATGGAAAACAGCTACTGTTATCCCCTTGCACAAAGGAGGTACATCCATGGACCCCGGGAACTAGAGAACCATTAGCCTGACCAGTCTTATCTGCAAGATCATGAAACAAATCATCATAGACCTTATTAAGAAAGATATAGGACATATCCAGACACAAGACCCCACCTGGTTTGGGTTTGTCAAGGGGAGATAATGCCTGTTAAACTTGGTGGACTTCTTCGAGACAGTCACCAAAGTCTAGACAAGGGCAAATTATTATTTATTTATTTATTGACATTTGTTGACCAGGAAAGTCCACTGGGCCATTGACCCATTTTCAGTGGTGGCCCGGGGAGAATATCTCTGTGCTAGTACATACATAATTGAAGAACATTAAAACATTTGCACATTATATAACATATATGGTAGTACATTCAATATAGTACATACAAAAAAAACATAGTCATATTTCCATATTGAGATAAAATTTCCCAGAAGGTTTTAAGCAAGGGAGAGAATAAAGTCAAAAGTAAAGGAGCAAAAGTGTATAGTGAGGTAAGTTGTGAGTGTCACATAGGATAGTTTAGCAAGAGATAGGGAGAAGGCGAGACAAGTCAGGCAGTAAAGGGCAGCAATATATATAGAGGTAAATTGTGACTGCCACATAGGATAGTTTAGCATGAGGTGGGGAGGCTATGGAGGTTTGATTGTTATGCAGAGACAGGATACATTTTTTGGTAGTGTAGTTCGAGTGATTATTTAGAGTTGCGAAGATTCCATTAGAGTTATACGGGAGGGTAATGTGTTCCAAACTTTGGCTATATTATAGGAGTATAGACTTTGTCCAGCTCTTTTGTTTGGTTTTATAACATGTATTAGTTGTTTTTGTGAGGATCTAGGTGACCGAGCAGGAGTGTAAGTTTGTATGACTGAGTGAAGTGCTGGGCAGAGGTGGGGTTTGAAAATTAGTTTATGTGCTAATGTTAGTTGGGTATAAGAAAGATGGCTTGAAAATTCGAGCCAGTTGAGCTCTGCAATTGCTTCACAGTGGTGTGTGCAGTTTGGTTTTCCTGAGGCAAATTTAGCTATTTTATAATAGCAAGATTGCTTTTTTTTATTCCTAAGGGATGAAAGTAGATTGGTGAAGATAGCACTTCCATATAGAAGGGGAGGGAGGAGCAGGGTACTTGCTATTGTAGCTTTAGTTTTTTTGTTGTGGTATAGTTTGTGCCTATACAGTTTGCCTAATTTAAAGTGTACTGTTTTTATCGTGTTATGAATATGTGGCTCAAAGGTAAGTTTGCCATCTAGTGTTATACCTAATAATTTGGTAGTTTTAGTTATTTCTATTTCAGTTCCAACCTTACAAAAATCTTAGTCTGTGCTTGGTGGTATTGAAGTGAATAGGAGTAGTTTTGTTTTTTTGGTGTTTAGTAGTAGTTGAGAATTATTTAGCCAGGTTTCTATTGAAGTAAAAGCTTTTTGGGTTATATTGTGAAGGTCAGAGAAATTCTTAGTGGAAGAAATAACTGTCGAATCATCACATTGGATCAAGTTACCAAGTTGAGAGACTCTGTGAAGGTCATTGATAAAAATATTGAAGAGTAGTGGCCCTAGAATGGAACCCTGAGGGACTACTATCTTGTTTTTTTGATAGGTAGATTGCGCATTTTGCCATTTTACTGATTGTTCCCTGTTATTGAGGTAGGAGGTGAACCAGTTGACATCCTAGTTTTGATATTTGGTACAGTAGTTTGTTGTGTGATACTGTGTCGAAAGCTTTTGACAGATCTAGTAGGATTATTGAAGTATAGAGACCAGTGTCAAGAGCTTTGTTGACGGTATCGGTGAAAGAGAGCTGAGCTGTAATTGTGCTATGTGCTGGACGGAAGCCATGATGTGTGGGAGAGAGAAGCTCATTGTCTCATTGTGCCAGGCCCTTGTGGCAGAGCAGGGCCAGAAATCCACAAAAACAATCAGTAAGAGGATATGATCCTATATTATACCTCTTTTAATTATTAGTTAGTACTTCTAATTATTCTGATTTTAAAACACTATATTAATCAGAAACAGTGCAAAGACTTTAACAAATAAAATCCTTAAGATGTATTAATCCCCAGGTCAGGAAGAGCTTGTAACCAAGTAGAATAAATAAATATACAGGGACTTGAATTCTAGATATAGCACTGCAAGTGCGGCTTACATAAAATATGTAGACAGTGTACGCTTTGCCTAATGTAACAGCAGAAAGGAGAGGTAACTAGCATAGAATGAAATTATGAGCTAGGTACTGACAGCAAGTCCTCGAACTAGTATTCTGTTAATCCAGAATTACTTTGTGAAGTACTGGTTACGAGCACAATAATTCTTTGGCCAAATAAGGTGGAGGGGGGAAAACAAGTGTACAGTGCCCTAAGTTAAGTGCACACTACGATCATTAACAGACTCAATTTCTACAGAAAAGTTCCACACAGTAACTGCTCAGAAAAGGTTTGACTGTACACTGCAGATTCTTAGATTAGTTGGGGGTCAGAACCCTGATTTTGCAGCTAGAGGTAACACAAGTTCAGACTATGCAGGGGAGTCATCTTCTAAGGAATGTGCTGACTGAACTTTGTGTTGTATTGCTCTCAGTATGTTTTTCAAATTTGGT